>NC_030418.2:8331353-8593853 GCF_001660625.3 Ictalurus punctatus | reverse complement strand
GTCATCTTGGAACTGACCTACATAAAAGCGACCCATTGAGCTGTCAACGAAGCAGACCCCATATATGTGGTATTGGCCTGCATTTTCCTCCTGATTTTTCTCTTTCACACTCAGCAGGTACTTGCTCTCGGCCACAGAAGGCGCACCATCGAGCACACTATACGTCTGGGTGCCCCGGGTGATTACTCTGCATACCTCTCGCCGAACTACACGGTCAAATTTTGTGGGACGCACCATAGCCTTGCATCGTGCTTCCATCATTTCAGGGGTCTCGGTCTGTTCTACACGTGCCACCTTGTAACCTTTTTGTACGAGCACATCAGAGAAACGGCCAAAACCTATCTCAGGGAAACCAGAATGTGCCCAGGTGCCTTTCATGAAAGTAAGCCCCAACTCACTGACACCAATCACAGCGTCCATGTGGTAGAGCTCATAAAACTTGCCTACTTTATAGAAAAGAACAGTATCAAACATTTCTGACTTGAGCTGCCACCATCGACGCATGCCAGGTGTAACCTTGTTCAGGAAGTCTTCAGGCACATATAGAGTGGTTGGGTCATAGTCCATATCTGACTGACGCCTCCTACGAGCATCTTTTCTTTTGCCGTTCTGCAACCAATCCAATTTTTCATGGTCCCACACACCAGCCCCATCCAATTTTCCTGAAGCACTGCCCTGACTCTCAAAGCTGTCTGGAGCTGAAAAAGCAGACAGACGTGACTTTGTGTCAGCTGCAAGACTCACAGAATTGCTCTTGTGAATCTCTGAGGGTATAGCTGTACTTTTTGTTTTAGCAGTTTTCTCTGATGCACGTTTCCGTTTTACTGGCTTCACAGGACTGTCAGGTTCAGATTCAGGTATACTCTCCTCCACATCACTTATGACCCCATCTTCCTCCTCACTGCTGGTTTCTGCCTGATCTGCCTGATCTGGCTTGAACTCCTCACCAGAGCCCTCACTGTCAGAGGCCACCACAATACGCCGACGTTTGGGTTTCTGAGCATGCTCTGCTGCAGCACGTGATGAACGCCTGCTAGGCTTCACCTTCTGAACCTCTTCTTCTGATATTTCTTCATCTGATGGTGTTGATTGTTCAACCTGCAGAGAACATGATTTTAAATAATTGAAAATTCAGAACTCTTCCTCCCCATACATGTTTAATGTCAAGTGGGTAGGAACTTCCTGCCTTACAGTAAATAAAACTAGGCATCATAAAAACGAATTCCTTTTTTTTTTCCTTGATCAGACATACTGAGGTATTAGTCACCCTTCAAAACAATGAACAAATGATTATATGAAAAACATTACACACTACACTTAAAATTTCACTCAAACATAGAAAATATGTGCATTTCTAACAAAATGTATATACTTAAATATATACTTAAACATGCTAATTCTACATTTTGACTAGTTACAAGCATAATCAGTCATTTATTTATTTTTTTCCTTTCAGTTTTAATTTTGGCAGATCTGATGGCATTACTATTACAAACTCAAATGCAATTACTATAACACCTATAATTACGCTACAACAATTACCATAATTAATTAATAAAACAATTATAAGGAGAATAAGAAAAATTTCACTTATGAATTAATTCACTCAAAAAAAATAGATGCTAGAAATACATGCTTAACATTGCTTCTTACCTCCATTTCTTCGTCCTCTGCTTCCTCATCAGAGGCATCCATACAAACAGGCATCTTTAGTCTTTGTTCGGGACTGTCCTGCAGCACACGGTCTGCCAACTCCATTGCCCTGCGAATCACAGGCTTGCCACTGAAGAACAAGCCACCTGTTTTGGCATCAGTGCTATCTGAACCTGTTAGGCATAACCAAAATGCATTTAATGTTAGACTGTTTAATTAGTTCTGGTACAGCTCCAGATACACGTCATGCAACCTCAGCTCACCTTTATACTGTCGAACGTACTTCTTTCTGACCCAACCCCGCGTTGCTGGTTCATCAAAAAAATGGACATGCACTCTCTGATCTTGGCCTCTGCCCTTCATCTGCTGCCCACTCACCGGCTGGGGCACCATCATGCAAGGCCACCATGGGTGTCCTTCTAGTTTTGCCCATACCAGATCACCCGCATGGAAGGGGAATGAAGAGCTGAAAATTTTTCAAAATAAGCTTTTTGTTTTGTTTTGTTTTTGTTTTTTAAAAAAAAATTCATTTTGAATAGTTTTTTTTTGTTTCACACCATTTACATTGCTCTTCGCTAATGATTTTTTTTTACTATTAGAATAAAGCACAAAAAGGGAGAAAACTGGAGATTGGGGAAATGTCTAGCATAATTTTTACTCTTGAATTGTAGGTTGCTCCAGTGCTTAGAAACATTGCTTCACATGTCAGTTTGGTTATCACTGATCGTTAATCTCTCATCCAGATTCTAAGGAAAACCTCATTTAGTTATGAATGGCACACAAGAGTGTAAAATGCTCCAAAGCCTCTGCCCAGCTTTCTATCTCCCGCCAGGAAAACTTGAAATGTCGAGGTGTGCGTGCGTGCGTGCGTGAGAGAGTGAGGCCAAACCGTTGCGCTTCCTATGGGGTCAATCTTTTCTAAAGCTTTTTAAAAGTAACACTCCAATAATATCAAAACACTAACTAGCTCAATGTACCCAAATTCTAGTTATTTCAGTTAGCCAAGCTAGCTAAAACCATAAGCTGTTAGCGTCAATTTTACTCGGCTAACCTGCTTCATGCATTCGCTACAAACATAAATTAACTTTAGTCTTAAATTTATTTTTCACAAACCTCTCATTTGTATCCGTAGCTCTCTGTCCAAAAGGTTTGGCATGACCGACTTTAGCCAGAGTCTTGAGGGGTTTGGCCGCAGCCTTCTTACTGTTTTGGGCTGCTTGTTTAGCTTCCTCCTTGGGGGAACTGTTGGATTTAGACACTAAAGAAGGCACGTCTGCTTCAGTTGGAGACGGATTAGGTTTTGTTTTCGCGACTGCTGGCGGCGACTTTGTAAAGAAATTAAAAATGGAACTTTGCTTCGCCATGACTAGCTGCACAAAATTGATGTATGAAACGCGAAGCTGCTTCTCTTCCACACAGGCCGTGCAGATAACTGTTCGCGGGAAAGTGCAAAGAGGAAGTGGGCGGGGCGGCAGCCGAGTCTCATGAACGTACATGTACTTTCCAACACGGACCTGAAGGATCCTGCACATTTGTGGGTTGCTGCACGCATTTGTGGGTTTTTAAACATTTCTAGCGTCAAAGCAGGCCCGGATTAAAAATTCAGAGGCCCCTGGACAAAATGTCTTGTTGGTCCCCCCACACACTGCTCCAGGTCTTTCATATTTGAAGGCTTCCTTCTCCCAAATGCTGTTTTACACGTTACAGGTGTGCTAATGGGTTTAGATCTGGACTCATTGCTGGCCTCTTCAGAAATGTCCAGCGCTTTGTCTTAAGCCGGGTGCACACTGTGCGATTTTTAATAGTCCTTTGCGACTGTTGCTTGTCAGATTGTACGAACATGATCCCCACTGTAAGACATGTCACACTGTAGGATCTCAGGTGTCATTAATGTCACACTGTAGGATCTCAGCTGTCATTAATGTCACACTGTAGGATCTCAGTTGTTATTAATGTCACACTGTAGGATCTCAGTTGTCTTTAATGTCACACTGTACAATAGTCAAGACATGAAAAATAGACGCATGCAAGAAGACACATACTGAGTAAGAGAAGCCACACTACAGGACTGTGCATTTTGATAGCAACGGCCATTAATCTGCTGTCAGGAAACATGTCAAACTAGCGGTCAAAGACTACAGATTTTGGCCTAGGATTATAGGAATTTTTTAGGATTCTCAAAATTTGTATCAGACAAGCAAATCGTGGCCAAAACTGTGCAGTGTGAACCCAGCTTTAAACCATTTTTGGGTACTTTTTGAAGTATGCTTTGGGTCACTGTTCTGCTGTAAGACCCATGACCTCTGACGGAGACCCAGCTTTCTGACAATGGGCCCTACATTACACCCCAGAATTCTTTGGTAGTCTTCATATTTCAAAATATCATGCACACAGGCAAGACATCCAGTGCCTGAAGCAGCAAAGCAGCCCCAAAACATCAGTGAAGCTCCACTATGTTTGACTGTAGGGACCGTGTTATTGTCTTTGAAGGCCTCATTTCATTTTCTGAAAACAGTAGAATGATGTGCTTTACCAAAAAGCTCTATTTTAGTCTCATCTGTCCACAGGGCATTCTCCCAGAAGTATTTCGGTGTCCTCAGGTAAGTTTTGGCAAACTCCAATCTGGCTTTTTTATGTTTCTGTGTCAGCAGCAGGGTCCTCCTCGATCTCCTACCATAGTGTCCCTTTTCATTCAGATGGCGTCGGATAGTGTGAGCTGACACTGTGTCTGCAGGTCAGGTCAAAATGCAACTGATAATAATTTCTCCAGCTTCACAATTATTCAACCCCCTGAATCACTCACAACAGAACAAATATGCAAAACAGGTGTTGTCTCAAGCACACTTGATGCAACTAATCAAGGGCTTCATTTATTGCACCAGGTGTACTTGAGCTGGAACACATGAAATACCTGAACCGGCTTGGGGCAGAAAATTCATGAACCACCTGTACGGGGCAGAAAAAGGAAACTATCAACGGCTGCAACCAGTTTTCTGAGAAGGCAGGTTCTGAATTGTAACTGTACATACAGTATCTCACAAAAGTGAGTACACCCCTCATATTTTTGTAAATATTTGATTATATCTTTTCATGTGACAACACTGAAGAAATGACACTTTGCTACAATGTAAAGTAGTAAGTGTACAGTTTGTATAACAGTGTAAATTTGCTGTCCCCTCAAAATAACTCAACACACAGCCATTAATGTCTAAGCCGCTGGCAACAAAAGTGAGTACATGCCTAAGTGAAAATGTCCAAATTGGGCCCAATTAGCTATTTTCCCTCCCTGGTGTCATGTGACTTGTTAGTGTTACAAGGTCTCAGGTGTGAATGGGGAGCAAGTGTGTTAAATTTGGTATCATCACGCTCACACTCCCTCATACTGGTCACTGGATGTTCAATATGGCACCTCATGGCAAAGAACTCTCTGAGGATCTGAAAAAAATAATTGTTGCGCTACATAAAGATGGCCTAGGCTATAAGAAGATTGCCAAGACCCTGACACTGAGCTGCAGCATGGTGGCCAAGACCATACAGCGGTTTAACAGGACAGGTTCCACTCAGAACAGGCCTCACCTTGATTGACCAAAGAAGTTGAGTGCACGTGCTCAGCATCATATCCAGTGGTTGTCTTTGGGAAATAGACGTATGAGTGCTGTCAGCATTGCTGCAGAGGTTGAAGGGGTAGGGGGTCAGCCTGTCAGTGCTCAGACCATATGCTGCACACTGCATCAAATTGGTCTGCATGGCTGTCGTCGCAGAAGGAAGCCTCTTCTAAAGATGATACACAAGAAAGCCTGCAAACAGTTTGCTGAAGACAAGCAGACTAAGGACATGGATTACTAGAACCATGTCCTGTGGTCTGATGAGACCGAGATAAACTTATTTGGTTCAGATGGTGTCAAGGGTGTGTGGCGGCAACCAGGTGAGGAGTACAAAGACAAGTGTGTCTTGCCTACAGTCAAGCATGGTGGTGGGAGTGTCATGGACTGGGGCTGCATGAGTGCTGCCGGCACTGGGGAGCTACAGTTCATTGAGGGAACCATGAACGCCAACATGTACTGTGACATACTGAAGCAGAGCATGATCCCCTCCCTTCAGAGACTGGGCCGCAGGGCAGTATTCCAGCATGATAACGACCACTGCCTTGCTAAAGAAGCTGAGGGTGAAGGTGATGGATTGGCCAACAGTGTCTCCAGACCTAAACCCTATTGAGCATCTGTGGGGCATCCTCAAATGGAAGGTGGAGGAGCACAAGGTCTCTAACATCCACCAGCTCCGTGATGTCATCATGGAGCAGTGGAAGAGGACTCCAGTGGCAACCTGTGAAGCTCTGGTGAACTCCATGCCCAAGAGGGTTAAGGCAGTGCTGGAAAATAATGGTGGCCACACAAAATATTGACACTTTGGGCCCAATTTGGACATTTTCATTTAGGGGTGTACTCACTTTTGTTGCCAGCGGTTTAGTCATTAATGGCTGTGTGTTGAGTTATTTTGAGGGGACAGCAAATTTACACTGTTACACAAGCTGTACACTTACTACTTTACATTGTAGCAAAGTGTCATTTCTTCAGTGTTGTCACATGAAAAGATATAATCAAATATTTACAAAAATGTGAGGGGTGTACTCACTTTTGTGAGATACTGTAGCTTGCCAATGGTAGCTCAGTCAGTCATGACTCGAAGCTCTTGTCATGGTTTCCCCATTAGGCAGGCGCTTGGAGAGCCAGAGGGCGCGCAAGCAAGGTGCACAAGCGCCCACTCTTCGAATGTTGACAACCATGACATTGTTTACTATGGACATGTGTGTTTGTTTTGTTTCTGTTCTGTCTCCTCCCTGTTCTGTTACTGGTTGTTGTTCGGGGGTGTGCCTTTATTCTTTTCAGCTGCCAGCACTTAACGCTGATTATGTTCGGGTATTACACCTCGCGGAGTATTATAGTTAATGTAGTTAGATTGATTTAGTTAGTTTAACATTAGATTAGTTTACCTAGACCACGCTGGTGTTTTCTGCTCCCAGTTCATAGTCATAGTTCATGTTTCTTGTTTTGTGTCTTGACCCTGTTTTCTGTAACCGAAACTTCGATTCCTTCTTTGCCCCGTTTATGCCTGTTTGCCGATTGCCCAACCCACTACCTGTTTTTGACTACGCATCTGTTTCACATTTTGGATTTGTCTGCCTGACTCCTTTAATAAAAGCTCTTAACTGCAATTGCTTCTGTATCCTACTCCCTTACATCTCGCGACGTGACAGCTCTAAAATATTTTCCTGACAACAGTATCTACAAAAAAATTAAATATAGCTATCATATCAAATCATTATAACTCCAATATAGCTACAATTGAGCATTTTACAAATTGATTAATAATGGTGCATTTGCCACTTTGAGTTAACCAATTCGCTATCTTAATTTGCAGTTCAGGTAATAACGTGCATGTTCAAGTGTCCATATTAGAGGAGTGAGAGGCAGACCCACTGCCTGTCTGCCAGTCTCTGCTGTGCAGATTCTGGCTCCAATTTTCACTAGATGCTGACTCTCATTTCACCCCAAAAAAGGCTTAAAATCTGGCTAAATTTCAAAATAATTAACAATTCACTGTATTACCTTAACAATCACAAGTAAGGGATAAGGTAAGTCAGTCACTCCTTTTTAAATGAACTGCGTTGACAGAATGAGTGGGCCATAAAAGACCACTTCTCCATTCATATGGGTAACTTACTGCAAGTGTCAGAGCAATTTTCTCAAAAATCGGTTGGGTTGAGTGTAAATAGTCACTTGTTAACCAGTATATTTTCAGTTGGTACCTAACATTAGCTACTTATTACATTACTGCGATAAAAATGATGGATAATGTCAGCTAGCTAGCAAACGGTAACTCAGTCATTCATGACTCACTGCTTTAAATCTTTCCTAAAAATGGTAAAATCAATATACCTGTGAAAATTATGACTACAATTTAGCATTTTACTTATTAATCAATAGAACAGTATTTGCCACTTGGAGTTAGCCAATGCACACTAATTTAAGTTGTTCTTCAGGTAGTAGCATGCATGCTCACGAATGTATCCATCGCTAACATGGGCAGGTGAGAGGTGGACCCATTGTCCACCTGGCCATCTTCTGTGCCTGTTCTGGCTCCACGGTCTCTACTGTGCATACTCTGGCTTGAATGTCACAGGCATATGTGTTTGCTACTAAAAAAAATAAAACTACTATTAAAACTAATGAGGTCAAACAAGGTGGTGACAAACATAGTTGCAATGTTTTAAGCTCTGAGACTAATCCTAAAGTATTACCGTGTTGGAATTACAGTCAAGTCCATAAGTATTTGAACAGTGACACAATTTTCATAATTTTGCCTCTATACACCATCCCAGTGGATTTGAACTTAAGAAATCAAGATGTGATTGAAGTGCAGACTTTCAGATTTAATTCAAAGGGTTTAAGAAAAATATTGTATTAACTGTATAGGAATTATAGCCATTTTTTTACAGAGTCCCTCCATTTTCACAGGCTCACAAGACATCTGAACACCAGAGAGCTCTCTATGGGAGAAAAGCAAGCCATTTTGTTGCTGAGAAAAGAGGGAAAATCTATCAGAGCTGTTGCAGAAGCATTGGGCATAGCCAATACAACAATTTGGAATGTCCTGAAAAAGAAAATAAATACTTATACTTACCTGTACTAATAACCAGACACGGAACAGGTTGGCCAAGGAAAACAACAGCAGTTGATGACAGAAACATTGTGAGAGCTGTGAAGAAAAACCCAAAAACAACAGTTAGTGACATCACCAACATCCTCCACAGGGCAGGGATTAAGGTATCACAATCCACCTTACAAAGAAGACTTCAAGTGCAGAAATATAGAGGCAATAAAACAAAATGCAAACCAGACATCAGCTGTAGGAATCAGAAGGCCAGATTAGAATTTGCAAAGAAATACAGAGATGAGCTGCACATGTTCTGGAAACAAGATTAACCTCTACCAAAGTGATGGAAAGGCCAAAGTGTGGAGAAAGAAAGGATCTACACATGAGCCAAAACATACAAGCTCATCAGTCAAGCATGGTGGAGGTAGTGTCATGGCTTGGGCTTGCATGGCTGCTTCTGGAATGGGCTCACCCATCTTTATTGATGATGTAACTCATGATGGTAGCAGCAGAATGAATTCAGAAGTATACAGAAACAATCTGTCTTCCAGTTTACAGAGAAATGTATCCAATCTAATTGGGTGTAACTTCATCATGCAGCAAGATAATGACCCAAAACACACTACCAACACAACAAAGGATTTCATCTCCTCTTGTGTACTGCTTTTTGACATGTGAAGAATTGTCATTGAAAGGATTGACCATAGTCTCCGACTCATCAGAAGTTGGGCAGGTGATTTTAGGTTGTCTGTGGGCATGTTTCTGTATTCTAGTAAACGAAGGTATGGTTTCCAGCTTTGGCTTTGTTTAGAATGTGTTTGGCTGTCTGGACTGTCTTTTCAGCAAGTCAACTACTTTCTGGGTAGTGTGGGGTTTGTAGCGTATGGTTGAAATCCCAGGCCTCTGCAAAATGCTGGACTTGCCTGAGCTGTAACAAGTCTGCTGGCGCCAGTGGCGTTGATGACAGTTTCTGCAATGCCATGTTGAGCGAACGCTGACTTGTTACTTGACTGTTGAGGTACAGCTGTGTAGTCTCATCATTTCAAAGAATCTGCTGTTGTAGTCTACTATGACTATGTCTTGTGTGCCCCAGGTGAAGAAGTCTGTGCCTACTACTTGCCATGGCCTTTCAGGTATGATGCATGAAATCATGGGCTCCTTGGAGTTTGCACAGTGTCGCTCCTGGCATAGGCTGCATTTCTCCATAGATGCCTCAATCTGCTTTCCCATGCCAGGGCAGAATAGAGCATCTCTTGTTCAGTGCTTGCTTTTCTCTAAACCCATGTGTCCTGTGTATATGAGTTTCATCTCTGCCTTTGAGGATTGATAAGTTTCTCACCTTTGAATAGAATGCCATTGATTTCTGATATTTCATCCCTGTGGTTCCAATATGCTTGTGTGATATCTGGGATTCTTTCCTGGTGTCAGGCCAACCAGCTTTCGTAACTCTTTTTACTACTATGAGCTAGGCATCTTGAGCTGTTGTCTGTATTATTTGTGACAGTCTGTTGTCACTTACTGGGATACTGCTAATGACAGGGTGTACTTGGGCCTCCATGCCTTCAATTCATAGTGGTGGTTACATCACTTTGACTGCTTTGACTTTCTCAGGGTCTGGTTTGGTGCCTTCACATGAGAGTCTGTGTCCAGTAGATTACCTCTGTCACACATATGTTGTATTTGTCTCTGTTTAACCTTACTCCTCTCTGTCTTTTGTATGATTGAGCATTGCTCTGATTTTCTAGTTGTGTTCCTGTTTCATATTTGTTTTCCTTATGTAGAGCTCTGTCTTTTCCATTAGAGTGTCTTCATCAACAGTGTGTACTGCTCTTCAATGAGGTTTTGTCTGTACTTGGAATTTTCATTTTCTTCCACGAGTAAAGTGATTCAATTCCTTGCATTTCTTAAATTGCTTTCCTTCAGCTGGACAGGCCTCTCTGCTGCTATGTTTGCCTCCACAGTGTCCAGATTGCTTTGTTAACTCCCTTGTTTTATACCTCTAGTGCCATTTTGATGTCCTGTCTCTTGTTTATTGGACTTTCTATGCACTGCATGCACGTCATGGTTATTGTAGTCTCTGCTACTGACCATTGTTTTCAGCTGCTCCTGTGCTAGCTCATGGGAGCTCACATTGTCTATAGCTTTTATATCATTAGCTCTGCACTTTGGCTAAGTAGCTTTTCTCACACATGCTGTGAATTTGTAGGTGCGGACCATCTCATCAGTATTTGGGTATCCACAGTCTTTCACTAACAGTTGAAGTTCTGTCATAAAATGCTCAAACGATTCGCTGTCTTCCTGCATTTTCTCATGGAATTTGTACCAAGTGTACTGTATATGAGCTTAGCCTTGGGGTGAGATCATCTGTGCATTTATTGTAGTACATCTTTAGCTTCGTAGGTACATCCTCTGTGAGTGTCCAGGTATTATATACATCTCCCCAACCCACAAAAGAAAATAACGGCACTTTTCTTGTTTATTCTTTTCACGCAGGGGGCTGGAAAACATCAGCTCTGCATGTTGTCTAAAATGCTACCATGCTTCAGGGAGGTTTGCATCATCCCAATCTGTCCTTGTTGCTGAGTTTTGGATTCCTTCTACAAACTGTACCTGCTATCTCAATCATCTTTCTGAATTCTACTTTGGCATTTCTGAAATTCTGATGCATTTTCATTCATAATATGAATAACAGAAAGCAAACATTTCATATTTTTAATTTACATTTTGTGTTATTCTTGACCAAATTAATACAGTAATAAACTCTTCAAGAGCACTTGCTCACAGATGTCACTGCAATATAAGGAGTAGGGATGTCACGAGAACCGATACTTCGATACTACTTGTTTTTCTGCAGTAGTGTAGGTAACGTTGGTAACGAAGGTACCGTGTTGCAGTTCTTCCGGAACTCATGGGGGCAGCATATACGCGTAAGTGTTTTAGTCGGTCTACAAGTGGTAAAGAAGAAGAACGCCTACGAGCACACGGGAAAAACTAAAGAAGACCGTGATTAGCTCCACCCCGACTCGTTGAGAGGAAAAAACAGGAAAGCTCATTGAGAGGAAAAGAGAGGAAAGGTAGCATCGGTGTGCAACCGATGCTATCGTTCATTTCAAACAAAGCGAGGAAACACCTGGAATTTAGCAAAGCACCTGAAAGGCGGTCCTATATTATGTTTGTTTGAGGCAGGCCACATTGTTGCTGTGAAACCAGCTAACATTACGCTCCATGTAATGTTTGCAATAGCCAGTTATTTGTTAACAATGCTAATGCATTGCAATGTTATAAACTAATGGGCCACCATTCATCGCCATTCAGCCCGTGTCCTGTCAGCAAAATGTAACCTAATGTCACTAATAATTATTCAAATGTTAATGCTTTTAATACATTTTTTTGGCCTTCCACCATATTAGTGAATTTAAAGTAATGCTTGCATTCAGAGTATAAGGAGTGTGTGTGTGTGTGTGTGTGTGTGTGTGTGTGTGTGTGTGTGCGCGCGCACGTGCATAGCCTAGAGACTTATTGCTTTTGCAAGTTACTGAATAATAACCTAATAACCATAATATTTTTGAGAAGGTTGCTGGTTTTATTTCTTGTGTATGTACTCAACCTTTTCTTTTGCAGCCATAATGATAGTTTTCTGTTATTTTAATATGATGCCTCTGTGTAGTTACCTCATTCTATGCCTAAATTTCAGGCACACATGCATATGCACTATTAAAATACAGAGAACACAAAGCAAGTTTGGATGTTTGATTGAATTTTAGGATACTGCAGTGATTGCGAACTATGTTTGCTGGCATTGTTCATCTCACCAGATGTTTTGAAACACTACTAACTCTTCCGCCATTGTAACACAAAACTGTGAAAACAGGTCTATTAAACACATTTTTATATTAAGAGCAACACTATTTACAATGTTTACATTTACAGCATCACAAGCATTGCTTATAAAAGTGCATTTAATCCCTATCAGCATTTTTGGAAGTCCTTGAAAGGCATAAACTAAAGCTATGAATTTTTTAACGTATTGTTATATTTTCTATGAATTAATACCAATAACCTAGGCTCTGAAGTAAGTAGGCCTATAATATGATGTTTACAAGAAAAAGGTAAAACTGAAACTATTCAGCTGAATGTATAACATCATTTTGTACAGTAGCTGTGCTGTGATGATTCATAAAAGGTCTAAGAAGTCATCATTACAATCACACATTTAACTGCCCATCAAATAAATGAGATGCCATGTTCAGCTATTATTAACAATGTTTTTATTTATTTATTTAGGGTAACATTGGTTAACAATAGCTTGTGCACTCATCCTGCTCAGTGCCATCATCCTACTTCACTGTTTGATGTGAACATAAACTGAAGCATTCAACCTGTATCTGCATGATTTTATGCAGTGTGCTGCTGCCAAATGGTTGGCTGATTGGATAACCGCATAAATGAGCAGGTGTACAGGTGTTCCTATTAAAGTGGATGGTTAGTGTATGAGTGCTATTTCCCTAAATTACATTTATAAACTCTACAATGGAATGACAATTTGTCATATCTGATGCTGGTTATGGAAATGTAATGTTATGAATGAAGGTAAGATGTGCCATTATTCGACTCATAGATGGTTGGGAAATGCCAATACCATCTCCAATTTGTCCTTGTAGCTAAATGCCCTAGAACAGAGATCAACTAAAACTACACTAAGTAATGGTCTGCACTTATATAGCACATTTTTAATCTTAGCGGTTCTCACACACACAGACACACACCAATGGTGAGAAGAGCTGTCATACAGTGTCTTGCCCAAGGACACTTCGGCATGTGGAGCAATGTTGACTGGGAATCGAACCGCCAACCCACTAAACTGTCCACACACCACCTGAGCCACAGCTGCCCAGAGTTTGCATGAGCCAAATCTTCAAACAAGTCATAATCCTAATTGGTCGTTAAGTGTTCCTTTTATGTGATTTTACTTTACATTCCATCTGTGTCAACTGCATCTTGTGAGCACCAGTAACTATTCCCACAGTTATGCTGATATGAGAGACGATATAGTTTCTACCACTAGGGGTTCTTGCATACACATTGCCAGAAGTGTTGCTTAAATATATGCACATCCTCACCAGAGGTGGGTAGATTAGCCAAAAATTTTACTCAAGAGTAAACGTAATAATGATAATAATTACTTGAGTAAGAGTAATAAAGTATCCAATGAGAAGACTACTCAAGTAGCAAGTTACTAGTTACTTTGGATCCCCACCCCCTCTCCTCTATTAATCAATCGGGTCTGGTCATCCTAAAGGGAATAAACCATTGTTCAGTTAGAACTGATGTTAACAAAATTATAAATATCCTTGTGTTGTCGCAGAAGTCATTTTCATTTTATAATTAGTCTAACGGTATGCAATTATTTGGAACACTGATTAAACTCGTTTAATTTCACGTCGTGGTGCTGTATACTTTAGCGGCTTTGTAATACGTTCACATATGAAGGAACAAATTGCAGTTGTGTGTCCCCCTCAGATGCTTCCATTCACTGGAACACACTAGTCGGTCTTAAGTCGAACGCCAGATTATTAAAATGACACCGTGTCACTGTGTCAGAGAGTGACTCCCTGCCAGCTCTGTGACGACCTCGCTATGTGACAGCGACTCCAAGCTGAGCCCTGCAGTTAATGCCGGAGTGGCCAATCAGGAGAACTGGGTGAATTCCCGGGTTGGCAATGCATTCAATTTTATGTTAGCCTTATAACTTAGAAGTACTTGTTACAGCACACACACACACACACACACACACACACACACACACACACACACACACACACATGGGTAGCTTATTGATCACGTCCAGGAGACAATGAGACGGGCGGCCCTCTGAGATCCCTTCCCCTACCTCTCTCACTGCAGATGACTTTGCCACTTTCTTTTCCAACAAGGTTACATCAACAAGGAACCAGTTCTCAACCCCAGACATGCATAGACCGATTCCTCCTCCATGTAACTCCCAACTGACTTCCTGCTATCCCCTCTCAGAGACTGATGACTCTAAACTCCTCCTCTCTAGCCATCCCACAACCTGTCCTCTTGACCCTATCCCATCTCACCTTCTTCAGTTCATCTCTCCCACAATATTACCTGCACTCACACACATCGTTAACACATCCCTCTCTACTGGCACATACCCTAATTCATTTAAGCAGGCCCGGGTTACCCCACTGCTTAAAACACCATCACTTAATCCTACTGTGGTTGACAACTACAGACCTGTTTCCCTCCTCCCTTTTCTTTCCAAAACTCTTGAAAGAGCCATTTTTAATCAACTCTCCAATTTTCTCACACAGAACAACCTCCTGGACACCAAGCAGTCTGGCTTCAAGAGCAATCACTCTACGGAGACTGCTCTGCTTTCCGTCACTGAAGCCTTACGACTAGCAAGAGCAACCTCTAGATCATCTGTCCTCATCCTACTCGACCTCTCTGCTGCTTTCGACACTGTGAACCATCAGATCCTCCTGTCAACTCTCTCCATCAGATCCATCCTGTCAACTCTCAGCCAACCAGGATGGCCAGGAACCTTGGGGTGATTCTTGATGACAGCTTGACCTTTACAGACCACATCTCAACAACTGCACAGCCCTGTAGGTTCATCCTGTACAACATCAAGAAAATCAGACCCTACCTCACCAAACAGGCTACACAGATACTAGTCCAGGCTCTTGTTATCTCAAAACTGGATTACTGCAACTCACTACTCTCGGGCCTCCCGGCCAGCTCCATCAAACCCCTTCAAATGATTCAGAATGCAGCAGCACGCCTCGTCTTCAACCAGCCCGAGAACCCATGTCACACCCCTCTTCATCTCCCTCCACTGTCTTCCTGAAGCTGCCTGCATCAAATTCAAGGCCTTGATGCTCACCTTCAAGACCTTGTCTGGAACAGCACCCTCCTACCTCAACTCTCTCTTGAAGGCTTACACTCCCTCATGCAATCTGCGATCGATTAGCGACCGATGCCCAGTAGTACGTACTCAGCGTGACTCAAGGTCCCTTTCAAGAACATTCAAACTAACTGTTCCTCAGTGGTGGAATGAACTTCCAAACTCGATCCGGACCGCAGAATCTCTCACTATCTTCAAAAAACAGCTAAAGACCCACCTCTTCCATGAACACCTAACCATAAAAAAAAAAAAAAAAAAAAAAAAAAAATGCACCTACATCTCTATTCTGCACACTTTGCATCTTCTGGAACTCAATTAATGGATCTTGTATGGTAGCACTACTTGTATTGTTCTCTGCATGATATATCGCTTTGCTTGTATTTTCTCATTTGTAAGTCGTTTTGGATAAAAGTTTCTGCTAAATGAATAAATGTAAATGTAAATGTAAATGGTCCAGGCTGGTCCCATAAGAAATATACAGGTCTACAGTTGGACCAGAAACCCTCTTACACTCTTAGAAAGGATGTGTTAATATCCTACACACTTTTTGTGTTATTACTATTTCAACACATGTCCTGTTAAATTTTCCAATAAATGTGTTAAAAAAGATAATGAAAACAATTCACATCAGTGACCAACACAACATGTGTTAAATTATTGTCCAACCATGTTGCGGACTGTGCTGCTTATGTCATCATTCATGAATGTTCGTTGCTTTGAGCTTTTGATTGTGACCGCAGAGTCGTCGTCCTGAGGCGAGGAAACCACAGCAAAGTTAGCATTCATCACTTTTTAGCATTAATGCTGCTGAAAATGCCAGGCCGAGTTTGGGGTATTTAGGCAGGGAGCTCTCAAAAATGTATTCATTGGCAAACAGTAACTCAGCAAGTGATAATTAAATTTACCTATCGCACCAGTATCAAAAGTGAATATCATGTACTGCGTCCTCAGTGATGGCAATACACTACTAGTGTCATGTGTTTATGTTGACTGTGAAATATGGACTGAGGCTATTCTATAATTCTCTGCCTCTGCATCTTATTTGAGGCTCAGAGTTAGGGTTAGCTAGCTGAATGCTATCACCATTCACAGTAGGAATAAGTTATGCTAACCTAGACTCTCACCTGAGCTGATAACATTACTTTAGCATACAGCTCATGGTAATGTTAGATATTCCCATTACCTTTCTTTATAAGTAGCATTACAGCTATTCACCATGATGTAAAACAGAGAGTGGGTTAATGTTAACTACATTTAGTTGGTGTTTTTGGCAAGGCAAGATGTAGTAATTAGCATCAGGGGGATAGGTTAGGGCCGTGTTTCTTCATGTATTCGGCAAATGTTAATGCTGGGTAACGTGCAGACAGTCAGAGGCTAACGGAACTTAGCTATCTCCATAATCTCAAGGCCAAACGTTCTACACAAGGTTAATGTTACAAAAACAGAGGATGGGGTTTACTTTGTAAGGCTTTCCACTATTTCTGTAATGCAGGTTGACTTAATTAGTTTGGGCAAAAAAATTGGTGGTGAGGTGCTGAAGGCTGGAAAATAATTATTCACAGGTTAGCTAGATTTTCCTGGTGAGTCTACAGATCCATTTTGTTCATTAAGAGAGTGGAGTTCACGTTTCCAAAATTACAAAATCTGGGATTCTGTAACACAATTTCTCAGTTAAAGCCCAACGGAAGCTGTCCATATTTTGTAGCTAACAAACCAACACTCTTTTCCAGCTTTTCAAATGGAAAGCAATGGGACTCTTGTCTTCCCACATGGCAGGGAGATTTGTAAGATGCAGCACCAACTCCAATTCTTATATCTGTCAAATGTTTATGATTTTAATAAACGTCACCTGAATTTCATGAAATTGTTTATTTTGTGAGCATTTTAGAATTTTAGCATACAAACAAATTGCATTTTAGGATAATCATAGTGAGGAATATATTAACAACAAATCTGTGTTTTGTGTTTTTTTTTTTAAACACATCTTTGTGTAAAATGTACTAACACACCAATTGTGTTGAAAGCAACACAAAATTGTCACGGAACGAGACTGGAGGCGGATGCAGGTGCAGGTCACAGTCTTTATTATTTAAACCAGAAACAAACAAACAAACAAACAGACAGACAGACAGACAAGCAAACACAGGGAGCGCGGTCTCTACGGACTATACTCACGCTGGTCCCCTAGCTACGACCGCTAGCATGCTACACATTAGCACATACCCGTATACTTGACGAACTCAACCAACTTTAATACTGCGCGATGTGCGCAGTCACACGGGGGGTTTAAATAACAAACCTAATTAAACTAAGACATTAACACCTGGGGCAAATCAGAGACTTAAGTCAGTGTCCAAGCGGGAAGTGAACGAAAACAAAAGAGTCACGTGACCAGTCAGCGGCCGTACCGCAGTGCCCTCTGCTGGCCGTGGCGTAACAAAAATGTGTTTAAAAAATTAAAACATGATGTGCTATTTTTAACACATCTGTTTTACGAGTCTAGCTTTTAATCAATTTGGACAGAGAAAAAAGAAAAGCCCGATTAAATAAAGAGAAAAGCATTAGAGGAAGATGCCCAGATGATAGCAATGCAGCTGTTGAGATATGTCATGTCATGAGAGGTGGAGTTGGACGCAAGTGCATATAAAGGTTTAATAATAATCAACACAAAAGAATCTATAAACACGTGGCAAAAACACTAAGGCAAGGAATAAAAATGACACAAGCATCAGAACAGAAACAAGGGCAAAGTGAGATAATTAAAGCAAAACAAAAGTCAGTGCATGTATATATATATATATATATATATATATATATATATATATATATATATATATATATATATATACATATATATATATATACATATACATACATAGGCCTACATACATCATAGTGCTCTAACAAGGATGTGATTCAGGTGCAGGTGGTCATGTGACCATGATGTAGTGCAGTGGCTGCTGGGTATTGTAGTCCAGAGTAGCATCCAGGATAACCATGACAAGATAGGCATCTATGGAGCACACATGTGTGGCATGGCATAATACACGTTACTCTAGCAATGGCTTTTCATAAATGCATAAATGCAAATTACCTACAGAAAAAAAAGTCATTTCTAATTTCCATCATATTCAAGTTACTTTCAGTTTAGCGTTTATTAATTTTCAGGTCAACGAATTTCCAAAGCATTTCCAGGATATTTATGAACGCCTGATTTGATAGTTTCCAAACTGTTGTAGGATAGCCTAATCCCAAAGATCTTAAAAGGGCCTAAGTTCAGAAATCCTGCACTTTAGTTTTATGTATGTTTCTGCATTTCTGTATTTTAACATGACATTCATTAACATGGCCTATAGTTCAATCACAGTTCACAATTTAAAAGTTTTTTTCATTTTAGGCCTGTAAAAAAAAAAAAATTGCATCTATTTTTACATGTGTGCTTTAGCTGGTACCTACTGTGCAATATCTTTGAAAATAAATAGTCAAAAGAGTTTAAACAGTGGATTTGCTTTGTGAACATCCTGAGCGTGTTAGCTGCATATGGGCCACATGCATGGGCTGCTCAGATGACATTCCTGGGCTGAAAATCAACCCCACACCAGCCCTTGATAAAGACTTGTTTTATGAGCCATATGAGATGTCAAGTGCAAGTCTTACAGTAATGTTTTAATTAAGGTTAATTTAGTGTGTAGGCTTAATCCCTGTCCTGTATACTGTAGTGTAAGAAATCTTTTTAGGGCAAAACCACACTCACCATCCACTTTAATAGAAACACCTGTACACTTGCTAATTTATGCAATTATCCAATCAGCCAATCATGTGGCAGCAGCACAACACAAAATAAATCATGCAGAAAGGTCAAGAGCTTGAGTTAGTCTTCACATCAAACATCAGAATGGGGAAAAAGTTTGATCTCTGTGACTTTAACTGTGGTTGTGCTAGACGGGCTGATTTGAGTACGGAAACTACTTATCTTCTAGAATTTTCACACACAACAATCTCTAGATACATTTAACGAAAAATATATTATTTAAACATTTTAAAAACTTACGTTTTTAAAACTGCAATTACTGCAATTACACCACGGACCACTAAGCGTCCGCGGACTCCCGGTTGAGAAACACTGCTCTAGAGCTGTGGTTTTCAAAGTGGGGGCCGCCAGGGGGCCCCCGGAGGGCCTCAACAATTTGGTCGGAGCCACTAAGCCCATCCATCCCACTAGTATGTTTTCTCTTTCTCACTCTCAACCACACACACACACACACACACACACACACACACACACACACACACACACACACACACACACACAATCAATTCCTAATGTAATGTAATGTAAAGATGTAAGATGTAATTATTAATAAAAAGAAGGGGGATATATTCAGAAGTCTGTATTTTTAATGTGTTTTAAAGTCATCTTGCAAAAGGGGGGCCTCGGTCAAATGTTAATGACATTTGTGGGGCCTTGCCCTGGAAAAGTTTGGGAACCCCTGCTCTAGAGTTTACACAGAAAAACACTGAAAAACATTGAAAAACAAACAAACAAAAAACATTGAGTGAGCAACAGTTCTGTGGGTGGAAATATCTCTTATTGATAAGAGACATCAGAGGAAAATGGCGCAATTGGTTCGAGTTGCCAGAAAGAATATAGTAAGTCATACAACTCATGTAGCCTAATAATTCTTTAAAACCTGGTGAGCAGAAGAGCATCTCAGCATACACAAAGCATCGAACCTTTACGTGGATGAGCTACAACAGCAGCAGACCAGGTTGGGTTCCACTCCTCAGGAATCTGAGGCTATGATGGGCATTGACTCACCCAAACTGGACACAAAAACCACCTGGTCTTTTTCCAGTCTTCATCTACAGTACGTCACGTCAGTGTGTAGATCCCTTTAATACATCAGTAAATAAGTGAATTCACCTAAATCGCTTCAGTGAGCAAGGACATGAAGTAGGGAAAGGAAACGAGGAGGCGTATTTTATGAAATTAGAAGTACCTGCAATTTTGGGATGCACTCATTGAGTTTCCGCAGAGTGTAGTGCTTAATGTCAACATCGTGCATGCCCCCCCACACACACACATTTTTGGTTTTTTTTTTGGTTTTGTTTTTTGGAGCTTTTCGGCGAAGCCCCGCCCTTCAACTACTTCCATTCTTCACTCGCGCGCTTGGGGACTTGAGCTACCTCGATGACAGGACAACACCAATGAAGACACTTTCACCTTGATGACAGTTTCATTTCCCCCAGCTAAGTTAAACACATTTAATGGCTTAGTAAAAATAACTACTGATTTGTCCACTTTCGTGCGCCGTTGGATTAAATTATGCAGAGATTATGCATCAACCACCAGTGAACCGCACTGCAAGGCGTCCTGCATTGTACTGTTCAAGCGGCTGAGAAGAATTAATCGGCAAGGACATAACGCTGAATAACGAAGCACAATTTAGCCCACATTTAAAATAATATCTAACTCCATGTCGGGAAATATGAACGTTTCTGTCCTCCTTGTGCCAGTGGCATCCTGAAAGCATGCGCAAATCTGATCCGATGCTCTACCGCGTGCTGGGATCCAATCTGGTCTTTAAATCTTTTGTTCAAAGATGAAACTGATGCAAAAGTCGACATTCGCGTCTCTTTCTTTCTTTACTTCACGGAGCATGTAAAATCTATCGCAAAGATTTATACGTTTCCTTGGGACGGCCAGTTTGGTGCAGCGACCCAAACGGTGCTTCATATATACGACTCATGCAATCCGCATAAATCGGCAACAAGAAGGTCGCAGCAGTGAACACTACTGCAGGCTTGGGAAGAAAGAAAGCAGTTTCCCCTCGCTGGACATTGATGCAACATTTCTGTTCACTAATGAATGAATTCGTTGCACATTTTGAGCTCCCCAGGACGCATCGACATGACTTTTCCCACCCAGAGGATGACTTTAATGATTTCATAAATCCACACGTGATTACTTCGTTTATTTTGTCATGTCAGTATAAAAATGAACATTGTTAGGGAGGGATTTCTGGAAGCACGCGATCGCTATGGCTGGTCGCTGTCCCGCGGGCTGCTGGTGCTGAAATGTGTTCAATAATATAGTCACCAAATATTTGAGCATAGACATTAGCTTGATAGCAAATACCATGGCAGTAACGACTTAGGACACCCTGAGGGGGAAAACGAGTGTTATTATTGATCGTTCATGAGGAGAAAATTTAGAATTTAGAATTTAGAATCCCTGAATTTCATTTTTGTTTTTGATTTTGCGCTAAAAAAAAAATTAAATAAAAAAAATCCCAGTAACGTTTCGCGTTGTGGTCAGGACTTTTAGAAGGATGGAAAGCAGGGGCATTGGTGCTGGCCGGTGTGGTTGTGCGCCCCGGGGTGGAGCTGCTTGCTGTCCCGCGTGCTCGTGGTGCTGAAATGTGCGCGATGTCCGCACGGCAAAGACTCCCGGGCTGCCGCTCGCTGCACATCAACGAGGATAACGGACGCTTCGTGCTGCTGGCGCTGCTCATCCTCGCATACCTTCTGTGCGGCGCCGCGGTCTTCTCAGCCATCGAGCGGCCGTCGGAGGTGCTAGCTCGAGCGCGCTGGAATCGGACACTGCACAACTTCAGCGACGCTTTCAACATCAGCGTGCACGACCTCAGCTCCTTCCTGCGCGAGTACGAAATCGCGTCGGCCGCCGGAATCCGTGCCGATGCCCTCCGACCGCGATGGGATTTTACGGGGGCATTTTACTTTGTGGCAACGGTTGTGTCAACTATTGGTAAGTTGTTAAATGCTGTTGCATGAGTTCTTGAGACAATGAAATTCAGCTCAACTGATCATTGTGCTCCACATTACTTCGTTTTGTTCGCCTACAGTATAAATCGATTGATCATATATATATATATATATATATATATATATATATATATATATATATATATATATATATATATATATATATATGTTAGATTAGATTAGATTAGATTCAACTTTATTGTCATTATGCAGAGTACAAGAACAGCGCTAATGAAATGAAGTAATAATAAATATGTTTTTAAAGTTTTTTTTTTACTTTTGATTATTCAGTGTTGATTTAGAAGAACAATATTGTATAATAACCAACTCTGAATAGCATACTATCTGAGTTTTTCAATACCTCATTTTATTAAGCAACATTCTGACACCAAGTACCCATGGGTATCAGACGTGTATCATGTGTATATGGGAGTATGTAATATGCATTCTCTAGAACTGCAACAATAATACACATGTAGCCTAGTAGTTTATATCAGTGCTGAAGCTACAGGCAAATTGGCTGCTCTTCTGACCCTACATATTCATTATCATTGTCCCTCAGAATCTCAGAAGAGGACAGTCTGTTTTACATGCATTTCACCTTGGTACTGCAACGGCATAGTACAAACCAAGTGAAGTGTGCACATTTTCAGGCATGCCAATGACAGGGTATTAGGAAATATCCCTGCTGTTAAAGTTCAGGACACAGCCTGAGGCTCACAGTCTGCTGCAATGCTGCTGCCAGAAAACAAGTGTGAAAAAACATGTGCATGTTTGATAGGTCACTAAGGAGCAAGGATGCCTTTTGGTCCTTTTGTGTGCGCATGCAATTTACTGTGTAGGTGTAGAGAACTCATCCTGATAATATATTGGTTTTATAATATTATGCATCCCCATCTTGTCTCAAATCACTAATGTGTACGAATAAGAAGCAGGATGAATGTGTGTGTAATTAACATGTTTAGAAGGAAAGTCCAAAACAAAAGTTTACAAAATCCAAATGCAGAAAAAGGCCAAACAGACAAGGGACAAAAGCAGTGAAAAAGAAATAAAAGTATACAGAAACTAGAAAATTCTGTGTAGATCCTGTGAATGCTTTGTAAGCTCTTTTCCGACCATGGCTTTAGCAGTTGGATGAAACATAGAGGATGTCCGCTGGTTTTTATTTGGGGTTAATCAGAAACACTTTATTGATGACAGATGAATGGTATTTACTTTGTACATAAGTTTGAATGTGATTTGTTAATTCTGTGCACAGTGACATGCCCCATTATAAAAGGGTGTGCACACTTATGCGCCCCCCCCCCCCCCCCCCGAATTTTGTGGGCCACTCTTTCACAATAAATGTGAAAAAAGATCTGATATGATTTATCTTGATTTAATTTTTTACATAACAAAACATTAAGTTTTAACAGGGGTGTGTAGACTTTTTATATGCAAAGCACATTAAAGCAGCAGGATTAGCTTCTATTTCAAGAATAATCTACCCTGAATACATTTTAGGTGTAGAAAGCAGAACGAAACCAGATTTGTTTTTCTTCTTCACCTAATTAGAGTTATGGGTTTACATGCAATGCATTACTGCCATTAAAACCTCTAGCTGTAGTAAGCTATCACAGTGTAGTTGGGATAAGTATATGCATAAAGAACTTCATGCATAAATGAAACATATCTAAACAATAGCTGAAGGTCTTTCGTGGAGTGAAATCTGAGTTTTATGCTTGTTACGTCCACCATGTACAATTCCTCTCCAGACCACCAGAGGGCAACCTTTCACATATCTTGAATTTCTTCTGTAGTTATGCCACCGATTTCCTGTGCGCACCTGTCTTGTGTTTCCCTTGATTAGCCCCAATTTATAAGTTCAGTGTTTTTGCATCTTATCGGCTTGGTATTTGTTTGGCATTTCATTGTGGTTTGTTGTGATGATGTGAGTAGTTGTCTGTTATTGTGGGCTCTTGGTTAGAGTCTTGGTTAGAGTCTTGGTTAGAGTCTTGGTTAGAGTCTTGGTTAGAGTCTTGGTTAGAGTCTTGGTTAGAGTCTTGGTTTGAGTCTTGGTTTGAGTCTTGGTTTGAGTCTTGGTTTGAGTCTTGGTTTGAGTCTTGGTTTGTACCCTTTATTGTTTGTCTACCATTTGAACCTTGCCTTGGCCGTTTTTGTTCAGTTTGCACTTTGTTTAAAAAAAAAATAAAGAAAGCCTGTATCTGCATCCACCCTCCTGGATTTGTTACAGTAACGCATTGTACAGTGTCTATAAAGTCTACACACCCCTTTTAAGATGGCAGGTTTTAATGATCTTCATAAAATTAAACCATACATCTTATTTCATCTTTTCACACCTTTTAATGTTATACACTATATGGCCAAAAGTTTGTGGACACCTGGCCATAACACTCATGTACTTTGTTGAACATCACATTCCAGCTTTAGTCCCCCCTTTGCTGTCATAATAACCTCCAATCTTATGGGAAGGCTTTCCACTAGATTTTGGAGCATGGCTGTGGGAATTTGCCCATTCAGGCAAGAAGGCCTGTCTAACTGCGGGTTTTGTGCAAAAATAGATTCATATTTAGAGCTATATACAATTCCCTCTATATTGACTAGCACATAACCCATAGCCCAGATATGTGAAGAATAAAAGAGATGCAGGGAGTGATGAGTATGTGCCAGATATTCCTGTAATGACTTTAATGTTGCTGTAGGTCTCTTGGCATCCTCCATAGTAAGGTTTTGTTTTATCTTTTGGAGGGACGTCCTGTTTTTTGTAATGTCACTGTGGTGCAGGCCCGGATTAACACAGTGTGGTGACCACATTTGAAGTGTCCCCCGTCCTCCAACTTTACACGTTAGAAAAGGGAAATTTACTTTGGTTATAAAGACCATAGATTTACATGAACTTATAGCTAAAGTACAGGTTCACCTCACATACTACAGAAAAATGTACAGTAACATCCAACCACAAAACCTGATACCATAGATAGACAAGGGCCTACAAATGCATTCTAGCCCTTACACTGATGCGCAAATCTGAATGTTTCACATGCCAATGCAACATGTAATGCTAAATATCATTATTTCTATCATAAATGGCCTGTATTAGGACTACATGCAAAACCATTACAGAGTATGTCTAAAAAAATCATTGTAGAGATATACCAAATAAGGCAAGCCCAAGAAAGACTGTTGCAAGCACCATATCAATAGGTGAATTCAGCACCACAGAGACACACAGCTGCAAAACACAAACAGCAAAACTTACACTAACTTCACAAGCGCGACTAACTGAGCAACCAGTTAAAAGAGAAAACCGTTCTACAAATATCAAATCGACAACAGCGTCACATGTTTGTCCAGAAATGATGGTAAATAAGCCTTAGCATTTGAGAACATCTCTCTTGACTTTGCGCATGCAAACTCGTTAATGAAATCATTGGGCCTTGCTGTGGTGCCACATTTTCTCCTTGTTCATGATGGCTTTCCGTGTTCCATGGTACAGATAATGTTCTGGATATCCTTTTGTATCCCTCTTCTAATACCTTACAACCTTACATCTCCTCGATACCTTACACCAATGAGATCCTGTTCATGCTTTGTACACTCTTTGCAGGTCATGGGTTCAGCAGTCAGATGAAACAGTTCAGCAGTCATGATGTCATGAAAATCCTACAGAAACAGCTGGTCTTTATGTGGGGTTAACCAGAAACACTTTATTGATGACAGGTGTTAAATAATTGCTTTGAATATGAGTTTGAATGTTGTTTATTAATTCTGTGCCTATGCCCCATTATAAAAGGGTGTCTGCACTTGTGCAAGCAGGTTATTGTAAATCTATTCCCCCCAACAACCAACTTGAAGTGGCTGGGGATTTTCTTGGCATGTGCATGCTTTGCTTCTCTGATGGCCCAGGACAGTTTGGCCCTCACTGTTCTTAAGGCTGCCTTGTTATCTGCTCTGATGTAAGAGTTTCAGGTCCTCATAAACACATGTACCTTCATTCATCCACGGCTTCTGGCTGGAGCGTGTGGTGATGGTCTTGCAGACAGTGACGTCATCGATGCACTCGCTGATATAGCTGGTCACTGATGCTGTGTATTCCTCCAAGTTGGTGGAGTCGCTATCAGTTGCAGCCTCCCTAAACATGTAATAGTCAGTGTGCTCAAAACAGTCCTGAAGAACGGAGATGGTTCCTTCAGAACAGATTTGGAGCATCTGACAAGTGGTCTGTATGCTGGGATTAGCATAATAGAGATGTGGTATGAGTAGCCAAAGTGGGGGTGGGGCTCCGCCTGATACGCACTGGGGATGTTTATGTAAACAAGACCCGGTGCATTCATCCCTCTCACTGCAAAGTCCACATGCTGATGGAATTTAGGGAGCACTGACATGAGATTCACATAGTTGAAATCTCAAGCAACAATAAACAGTCCGTTGGGATTTGAGTTCACAGAGTGCCTTATCCATCCATCCATCAATCCATCCATCCATCCATCTTCTATACCGCTTATCCTCAGAGTGCCTTATTAACCATCATATTTATCAAGCAAAGCGAGGGGTATGGGTATTGCGGACTTCTGGGTTAGCAGAAGCTACCACATTACTCATTAGCATTCCCAGATGTGCCTATTTCTATGCTCTGGGTTCCCTTTTAGTGGTCTGGATGAACTCTGTGACCACAGACATCTGCTGAAGCATTTGGGCATGGGATTCTAGGCAGCTGGCTTTGTGAGGTGATGGCAGAGTGTAGATCGCAAATCTCTGCTAGATCCACAGCGAAGCCTTCTGTGTCACAGGGCTCTTAGAGAGGTTATACAAAGTTATACAAGGTGTATTCAGACAAAGGGTATGGTCAAAAATGTATCAAGTCAGATACCAAAAAATCAGAGAGCATATACAGTCCACAACACAATCCAAAAACATGGTCAAAGAAACAGGCCATGTCAATGATCCAAATATTAAAAGCAGGGCTGGTTCTAGACATTTGGAAGTCCTAGGCAAAATTTATGTTGGACCCCCCCCCTGCCCGCACCCCTCCCACGACATGTTTTTTACCATTACTTTAAAATGTTAACTTTTTTTTTAAGTTAGTGTATTATAATTGAATTAGACAGTACTCATAAAGCCACACTGACTAAAAATTTCAAGGCAGCTGGGATTTTTTATTTTGCAGTAGTTTTTTCAGTAATTTACTTACAGTTACACACCCACCAACTATTCAGGACAATTAACCGTTTTGCCTACTCTATACAGTAAAATGGACAGTAAAATAAAGACAACATTACATAATATAATTACAGATGAACATTTCCTGTACACCACTTCAGTAAATGATCATCAGTGCATTTATCTTTTTTTTCCTAGCTGGGTATGGACAGGATTTCCCCCCTCCTATTGCACGAGTATAGACTATAAATGTAGTCATATGATATATTGCAGTACAATACCTTAAATATGCACTCTATGCAGAAATCAACTGCTAGTGGAAGTGAAAGAGACAAACTACTGAGCAGAAAGAATAATTAATTTCTTCATAAAATTGTATGCTTATTTTTCCATTAAATATAACAGTATTTATGATTTAAAAACTAAAATGAAGCATTATGTTAGAGCAATAATGTACACATCGGTGGAATTTAAAAGATATACAAACAGCTTTTTAAAAAAAAATAAAAAATGTAAAAAATGCTCTAGTGTGTTTGCTGACTTTATACAAACTTCTTTACTTTTACTGTAGTATTTTGCTAGTCAGCTCCTGACATGATCTTTTGGACTCAGAATAACCCGGCAAGTGACGCTAATGGACAGAACAAGGCTCCAGATTATTTTTAGAATACAATACAATCACTCCAAAATAGATGATGACAACTCGCATACCTGCATCACAAGCTAAGCTTTCTTTGCGTGCCTGTTTAGCCTTTCGCTCAGCAGCCCCCGAAGGATGTGCTCATTTCTGCACCATCATTAGTCACTGACTCAAAGTCAGTCAGCTGCAGAAAAGCTACATTTTTGCATTTTTTTCAACGTACCTTATCTCTTCATACAATCCGAGCGTAGGACCTACTTTAAAACGGTGACATAGATTGGTTTCACTACAGGTGAGTGACAATTCATCTATATCCAATGGACAAAGAGTCTTGTTTTTTGCTGCCCATCTTGAAAGGTGGACTACGCGATTACCTACACTGCCTATAGGTAGCGCCGGCCCTGATTAAAAGCATAGA
Organism: Ictalurus punctatus; assembly: GCF_001660625.3. NCBI lineage: Eukaryota > Metazoa > Chordata > Actinopteri > Siluriformes > Ictaluridae > Ictalurus > Ictalurus punctatus. Next base: position 8,565,608 of record NC_030418.2, on the reverse strand, counting down.
CAAATCCAGAGGGTCAGACAAAGACAAAAAACAGACAAGGGTCATACACATGTAAACAATACAAATATCAAGAGCTTAGCACAAACTAGGATGATGGCTAAACTGTAAGGCTTAGCAACCTGACTATAAGTCCATGTACTTATAATATCAGTTATAAAGGAAATGAGCAAGATGATCAAGGAAGATGTTTAAAGTTCAGGAGAGTGTGCCCTCTGGTGGTCTGGCATGGAATTGTTTGGGCTGGATGTTACAAGCTCTCTCTTACTGTTTTCATTGGAAATACAGCCTTTTTGGATCAGGCTGTTTGTTCTCATTTTTATTTTGATAGATTTGTATGATAAATTGTTTCTTTTTACTTACACAATTTCAGCATTATGTGAAAATGTATTTTTATGTTTTCATAAGCCAAAAGGAACAAAACATTTGTCACATTTATAGCTAACACTGATTTTCTTTGTCTTCACTTGTGTATGTTGAACTCTAATTCACCACTGAAGTGCAAAGCACATGCATGTCACAGCTCATTTAAATTTAGTGCCATAAAAAGTACCATAAAAGGTAAAGCTCACAGAAAACTGAAGGTATAAAATAAGGAAAAACAGTGAAATAAAAGGAATTTATCAGAGGTAGAAGTAGAAGAGATTTTGACTCACATCTACACTAATAAAAATATTATTTAGCAGCTGAATAATAATATTAATGGGAGCACGTTGGCTTAGTGGTTAGCACGTTCGCCTCACACTGCCAGGGTTGGGGGTTTAATTCCCGCTGCTGCCCTGTGTGTGCGGAGTTTGCATGTTCTCCCCATGCTGTGGGGGTTTCCTCCAGGGACTCCGGTTTCTTTCCCCAGTCCAAAGACATGCATGATGGGCCGATTGGCATGTCCAAAGTGTCCAAGGCGTATGAATGAGTGTGTGAATGTGTGTGATTGTGCCCAGCGATGGATTGGCACCCCGTCTAGGGTGTACCCTGCCTCGTGCCTGATGCTCCCTGGGATAGGCTCCAGGTTCCCCCGTGACCTTGAAAAGGAGTAAGCGGTAGAAGATGGATGGATGGATGGATGGATGGATGGATTATTCAACAGCAACTGAAAAGGCTAAAATCAGGAGACAAATTACAAAAAAGATGAATTAGGAGTGAATTGAATGGTGGGAAAAGAAAATGGTTTGACATGAAAACAGAAAAAATATATTTACATATCAGTGTTGGGGAGTAGCTAACTAAAAGTAGCGACACTACTAACTTAACTACAATGTTTAGTAGCGTGACAGTAGCGCAGCTACTTTAAAATTAGTGTAGCTTTTCCAGTAATGTAGCGTGATTCATCTAATGTGCCTTAAGGAATTGAACAACAAATCTTACACCTTTATATGTAATCTTTGTAAACCAAAGATAAAATACTGTCAATGTCCAAGAGCTCAAGCACAAATTTAAGGACACAGAGGTGAGTGCGATTCTCATTTTAAATTTTAATTTTAAATAGCATAATGTGCACATTATTTAAAATGACTAGGCTATATTTGAGCTTTTTTCCCCCTCTGTACTGCTTATTTTGTGTACAGCACTTTGAGAAGCTGCTTTTAAAGGTGCTCTATAAAATAAAGTTTATTATTATATTTCTGGATTTAATTACATTATTGTTATTATTGTTATTATTAGTAGTATTAATATTATTAATATTGTAATATTACTAAAATTATTATTAGAAGTAGTAGTAATATTATTAATATACAGTGAGTATTAATTGTATCTTTGGATGTTCTATAAATAAAAAGACTATAAATTCATAATTGTTCTGAATTATCTTTAAATTGTTTCATTTCTTTATGCAGAATTATACACAGTTATTCATAAGATGATTCACAATCATGACATACTAAAAGTGTTTCCCATTTAAGTAGCTTCAATATAGTTAGCTACATTTTCTTAGTAACTTGTAGTGTAGCTAATTACTTTTTTAAAGGTGTAGCTTAACTACTTCAAACTATGAGTATCTTGCATTTTGAAAGGATCCTGTTTCTAAGTGACTTACCCAACACTGCTACATTTTACCGAGTTGATAGTAGACACCAAGCACATTATGCAGTGTAATTGCTATTTAAATTATTTTAAGTATTTCTGTTACTGTCAGTTAGAAGTCTCGTGTGCTGATGTGCTCCTTAGTCTCTTGCACACTTGGGCCTCTTGTGCATAGCACCCTCCTGATGTCATATTCAGGGTTGTTTAAACTGCAGTAAATAAGGTCATAAATCCCCATGTTCATACTGTTATTCTTTGTCAGCTATCGACTTTTCATGAATTTGCTTTCTCCTCCATTCTAGTCGTCTTTCTGTGACTGCAGCACATTATGTGTGTGTGTGTGTGTGCAGATGTGTGTGCAGATATGCGTGTGTGTGTAGATGTGTGTGAATTTAAGTCACCTCTGCTCAGCATCGCTCATCTCTAGTGTATGGACCACACCCTGGTTTTGGAACACACACCTTTCATTTGACTGAGCACTCGCTTGGGCATGAGACGTTCCCTTCCCTTTTTAACTGGCATTTCTAAGCCATCTGACTTCAACAAATAACTTTTCAGGATTTCTCAAAAAGAGTGAAACAAGATGGAGAGAATGGAGGCTTGGGAATATAGTAGAAAATAGCAATGGTATTTCAAAATGAAACAGAATTGCCATAGTATAAAATTATTAGTGAAGCACAGATGGGGCAGATATATGCAATATTGTAATTGTAGAAGCCTAGAATAGCTCATCCAAGCAGACATCTAACTATGGCAGCTAATTTTGATTTAATTACAGACTTTTCAACTTTTGGCAAATAAAATAAAAATACTAAAATAATTTTAGTTTGGCTAATTTTAGACAACAAAGGCTGAATATTCAATAAAAACAATATGAGAAATATTTTTAAAATGTTCCAGAATAGGTTCATTTTCTCTCTGTGTTTATAAAGCCAGAATGCTTTACAAATTCAAGAGACTTTATCAAAGTATTTTGAAATATGCTGTCACATGTTTTACTTTAATAACTCCCTTATTGGGAAGTGGGCACATTTAATAAAGTTACTCTAGCGAGCATATTAATTTTGTTACATACACCTGAAAGATATAAATAAACCCATCCACTTGTGTGACTGTGGTGCGGTGACATCCAGTATGCTAGTTCTTTATAGCTAGGATTACTTAAGCCTAACAAAACACTAAAAAGCTGAAGGTTTCTCCACAGAGAGTAAGAAACATTTTATTGCACAAACAATATCACTGAAATCAAGAGATGTTACCAAAAGTTAGTACAGCAGCATAATTCAGTGTAACACATCCCAAACCTGCTATTTATTTTTCCTTTTCTTTTTCAGGAACAGGACCAAAGCTCCATTCGCCATGTGCAGTTGCTATCAAAGTTTGAAGTAGCAAAAACTGGGATAGGAGTAGCAAAAACTGAATCTAAAATGGCTCACTTTCCCCAGTATCATGGGTGTTATCTGTGGCTTGATAAACTTTCACTACTTTTTCTGTCACAGAAAAATTGCTTAAGGATAAGTACAGTGGATAGAAAAAGTCCACACACCCATGGTTTTTATGATATACACAAATGAAACCAAGATAAATCATGTCAGATCTTTTCCAACTTTAATGTGATGTAGCAACCAACAAAATTCAAGTAAAAAAACAAACCAATATTGTGTGGGGAAAAAAAGAAAAAGAATAAACTTACACTAACCTGGTTGCACAAGTGTGCACATCCTTTTATAATGGAAAATGAGACTGTCACATTACAAAGATGGATGCGGAAGGAATCACAGATTTCAAACATTTAATAAACAAACAAACATACATACATACATACATACATACATACATACATACATACATACATACATACGTACATACATACATACATACATACATACATACATACATACATACATACAAAGACACAATAACACAAGGCAAAGTACTGTGGCAAAACCAAACATCAAAGCATGGACAAAAGCCTGGAAAGACAATTACGTGAGACAAAGAAGCGGTGCAAACAGTGGCTATATATATGAGTGCTCGTTAAACAAAAAACATGATACAAGTGCTGGTAGTCATGTGACAGTAATATTGTGCAATGGCTGCTCGGAAATGAAGCCCAGAGTTAGCTCCTTGATATACAACAAAGACCTTGCTCAGAATCAATCCATCCAATCACATTCAAACTCATGTTCAAAAGTAATTGCCATACAACTGCCATCAGGAAAGTGATTCTGATTAGAATAAAGATCTGTTTCCATAAGAGTTTCTTGACATCATCTTGGTTTTACATGACTGCTGAAGCTATGGTCTGCAAAGAGCTTACAAAGTATTACTTGATATCATTGTCTAAAGCAGGCCAATTAAAATTACCATCAACATTATTTGCACAGTGTTAGATTTGACACTTCTTGCTGGCATATGTTGTAGCCAAAAGACTAAGTGCTGTATTACAAGCAAAAAGTGCATAAACAACACGAGTTAAGTGGTGTGCACGCTTGTACAACCAGGTTATTCTAATTTTTTTCTTTTTCTTTCCCCTACAACATTTTATTTGGTTTGCACTTTAATTTTGTTGGTTTGTTTTTTGTCATGTTATAAAATATCAAATGCTGTGTATAGAAGCAATAGCAAATTACTGTTTTTCCTTTCAATTGAATGAAATCTGAAAGTGGCAATCCCTGTATCCTAATTGTTAGATTAAATAGATTTCTACTGATTTTTTCTTTTGTTTTTGTTGTTAGCTATACTACATAATATAACAATTCATGGACAACATAAAGTCACATAACATCCCAAGAGCACTTATGAATCAACTAATTAATATTAATATTAATTAATCACATATAGCAGAGAAAAAAAGCAGTAGTGGTTTCTGCTATAGGTAACATAGGCAACTTGCCAGGGGTGCCATTGGTACATTGGTGTTTTATGTAGAGTAGGCGCTCCTGAAATCATGTAGTGTGTTTATATGCTGTGCTACCCCATATTAGTGACTCTGATTGATTAGTGGTGATTTTATCAAAAACATGATTATGTAAACTTATAGGCCCATATAAATATTACCTATAGGCTGTCCACCATGTCTGCTGTCTGTATGCATTCATGTCAGCTTCTGCATGATTGACGAGTAAGAAGTCACCTAATTATAGCCAGAAAAAGCTGAAATACAAACAAATAACCACGTAGTGAATACATACTGACATTGATTTGCCTTTTGCACATAACAAGACTTTCGGTCTTGAATAATTTCAGGCAATCTGCAAAATATTTTTGCAAATGTGGTTGTAGCCCCACCTCACATTGCCTATTACCAATTCATCAGGAGAGCACTTCTTTCCTAAACTGTCTTTAATTAAAAAATATATATATACATATATGTGGAATGGTTAGAGATTATCGTTATCAAAGATTTCACCTGTCATAAGGCCAGGAAGAAGAGCATCCAATGGTAAGATGCTCTAAAGCGGTGCAAAACTATGTTATACATACAGCTGAATAGTTTGTTATACCTTTTTCCGGTAAATGTCATATAATAGGCATACTGTAGTTTCAGAGCCTAGGTTACTGTTTTTAAGTGTATTAGAGAGAATGTTACATTAAAAATTAAGTTTTAGTTTACACCTGTCAAGGGTATACAAAAATGCTGATGTGACCCTGCTTTAAATGCACTTTTATAACCGATGCTTGTGATGCTATAAATGTAAACATTATAAACAGTGTTGCTCTGAATTTATATTGGTGTTTAATAGACCTGTTTTGACAGTCCCATGTTAGAAATGCAGAAATGTTAGTAGTAATGTTTCAAAAATTCTGGTCAGAGAACAATGCCAGTAAATACAGTTCACAATCTCTGTAATGTCCCTAAATTCAAGCAAACATCCAAACTTGGTTGGTGTCCTGTAGCCTATATATATATATATATATATATATATATATATATATAAATATATATATATATATATATATATATATATATATATATATATATATATATATATATACACACATACATACATATATATATATATATATATATATATATATATATATATATATATATATATATATATATATATATATATATATATATATATATATATATATATATATTAATAATACAGCCACCTGTGCCTGAAATTTAGCATTTTAAGTAAAATAGGGTACCAGGATAGGTTAGTGGGACCCTGTGTAATCTTAATGCAGGCCTGAACTTATAGCTTGTCATTTGAGTTCTTCTTTAAGGTATGGAATGCATGGGAAGTTCATTCCAACTTTCTATGTTGTTAGAAATCTCATGTTAAATTAGGGACTTAATCACTTTTTTCACATATACAAGTTCCCTTTGACAGATGTTGACCTGTGAAGTTCTTTCTCTTATCTACTGTCTTACATACTTTCTTGTCCCTAATTCCTCTAAAAATCACAGAGAGTCATGCACCTAGCTCATAGAAATTCGATGCTTGTGGCCTGTGCTAATTGAGACCATCATTAGGACAGAAGGACAGAGCCTGGAAGCTCTTTGCAGACTTCATGACTTCAAAAGTAAAGGGCCATTTTTTAATGATGAGCTACTGCAAGGTCAGTTTGATCCTGTACAGGGGTGGCTAATAACAGTGGGTTAGCAGGGCTAAGCCCACCCCTGCCTTTCAAAGATAGAAAAAAATGTAATTAATAAATGTTTTGAAGAGGATTATTTTAGATTTTTATTGAAACAGTGCAACAGCACTGCTAGTAGTGGTAAGAAAAAACACTGAATGGTTTGAAATGATGCTGTGGGCTAGATGTAACAACCCCAGATTTGAAGATTCATGCAGCCTAACAGTATCAATCATGTCAGGTGTCAGATCTGAGCTCCTTTTGGTATAATATCTTTTAGCCTGCTTTAGCGACACCCTTGTACTATATCATGAGCAGTCATGTTAAAGACTCACTTGTGGGTGTAATGAATGTGAATGAAGTGGATAATTTTTCCCCTAAAATGTGTTTGGTGGAAAAACTAAAAGTTGATAGATACATAGTTGATACACAGATTGTGTAATAAAAGTACAAATTACATAAATGGACAGATGACAGAAACATACGTTTAGTGGTTTTAAGTTTGAATTAATGGGTTACAACTTTACCATATTTGCAGCATGAACCCTGTCGAGCATTACAGGCTTGAAACACTAAAAAAAATCACTAATGGAGTTCCTTTATATGTGTGTGTGTGTGTGTGTGTGTGTGTGTGTGTGTGTGTGTGTGTGTGTGTGTGTGTGTTACCAGGAGAATAAGGACATGGGAGAAAGGCCTAACACAACTCAAAATGGATTTTAATGTTATGGAAATTTGCTTTAAAGCTTTTTATTTCTATACCAAAATCACATGTGTGCACATACAGACAGGCCCATCCCAACAGATAGTATTGGAGGGTGAGGACTGCAAACTTGATGGAGAGACCGTCTTTTCGATCGTACTGTTCTCACACACTGAGAGCTTGCAGCTGATGTACAGCAAGGGGTGCTCCTCCCTCCCCACCACCTGGGAGAACACGGCCCTCAGCCCCCTGTCCGACATGTCTGTCTGCAAAACAAAGGGGAGAGTAAAGTTGGCAGAATGGAAGCGTGGTCCACCACAAAGTGCAGCTTTTGTCAGCGTGAAGACCTGCTGGCACTGCTCCATCCACTGGCGCAGATCTGGTGCTTCCTTTTTAGTGCAATCAGTCAGCAGGCCAGTGACATCTGAATAATTAGGCACAAACCTACGATAATAGCCAACCAGCCTCAGTCTCACCTCATTTTTTTTGGTCTTGGGTCTCGGCAAGCCAATTAGGGACACACCTGCCCATGGCCCAAGTGGAAGCCCAGATACCATGCTTCCACCAATTGCACACTTCTTTGGGTTTGGGTAAGCAGCGGCATGTGGGCAGAGGATTCTGTCCATGGGTCGTTGGAACATGGCTGGGCCCCTGAATCACCCAAAAGGAAAGGTGACAAATTGGTGTAAACCAAAAAGAGTAAAAAAGGCTGTTTTCTCATGAGATAGGGTAGTCAAGGAGAACTGCCAATATCCAGTGTCGAATCCAGCGTCAAATAAAAGCGAGATGCACCTAATCGATCGAGCATTTTGTCAATGTTTGGCATTGGATATGCATCAAATTTAGAAACCGCATTGACTTTTCACAGTGCGCTGACACCAAGGCTCCGACCTTGGCCCTTACTGTTCATCCTTTGCATGGACACAGCAACGGCAGACCTGCAAATGCCTCACCCCTGGATGCTTTTCCATGCCGATGCTGTCGCACTTATGAATGCAGGTTGCACGGCCCTTCAAAAACATATGCAGCAGTAGAATAATTGACTAGGTGAGAACAGAATGAGACTCAAGATCAAGAAGATGGAATAGCAAGAATGCTAGAATATCTAAGTCAGTGTGTTTGTTTGATCTAACTAGGTATCATTAACCGTATTAAGACAACACATCAATAATGTCTTAAAAAGCATTTATGATACAATTTGTCATCTTTTTAATCTCTGTCAGTGCTTAAACTTGGAAAAAAGATGTGCCAGTACTCCCCTTATTTTCATGATGGCAATGTGTATATATGTATATATTAGGGCTGGGTATTGTTTACCTCATATACTGTATGTATTACAATGCATCACAATATAGCACAAAGCATCATATCCTTTTCACATATTGCATCAAGATTGGTACTGCTCAATACAAATTCTGAAATAGTTTTACTGTTTAAATGTAATAAATGTGCAAAATTAATTAAATGACAATTGACACAGATTAAAGAAAAGCATAAGCCAGTAATTTATTTGTAACTTTGCCAAATTTGCCAACACAGTATCTCAGTGTGAATCTTTAACTGATTACTTGTTAATCAGTTCGGGGAAAAAGATAAGCCAATAAAGGAAATGTGGTGAAAATACCTTAATTTAAGTTTAGAGTAAAATGAGTGAAGGACAGCTGTATGGCGGAGGGAGTTACAGAGAAAATGCTTTCCTAAACCTACCAAGAGGAGGACTTAATATGGAAGTGCTTTTTTGAATAGTTTAATTTCATTGCCTGTCATGTAATGATTTTTGCCACATCTCCACCACCCCCCTGCCCGACCCAGGCTGGGGAACTATCCAGTCTCCATCTGACTCCCCCTCCACCGACATCCGCATGCGTCAAATTTAGACACTGCACTGAGTTTCCTAAAGTCCACAAAAAAATGGATGGACCTATCGGTCTTGGTCACTAAGACCACCAGACTGCTCCAATCACTGTGGGACTACCATGTCTCCCATTACCTTGAGTTTATCCCGAACCACTTTTTTTGTGTTCAGGGAACCGGTATGGCTGGCTGTGTACAAGCACACCTGGAGGAGTCTCAATGTGGTGCACTATGAGGTACATGTGACCGGGTAGATTTGAAAACACATTGGAAAATTCCCCTTGCAACCTGTGCTCTCTGGGACTGTGAAAGGTGGTCTCTACAGGGGACGGGGGGAAATTGGGCTACACTTTTTAGACTTGCCTCCTGTCCCAGCACTTCCGTCTTGGGAACCACCATCACCAGAGCCACAAGAACCGCCTCTGTCCATGGGTTCAGGAGATTGAAGTGCATCGCCTCTATCCATTCGCCTGACCTCATAGATGACTTCTCTGTCTCACCCTGTGACTTCAAAGGGTCCCTGGCACTTTGCAAGTAATTTAGAGCTCAACATGGGTAGTAAAACAAGTACCATATCTCTGTGCAAATTCCCATAGTCGGGTACCCCATCATACAGTCAGGACTGTCATTCTTGGGCTTCATGCAAATTCTTATGTGTTAGGTGACTTAAGGTGTGGAGTCTTGCTCTCAAGTCCAGAACATACTGCATTTTATTTTTACTGTTAGAACCTTCTTCTAATTTTCTCTAATGATCTCAAATACATCATGAGGCTTGCACCCATACAATAATTAAAATAGGGAAAATCCTGTGGAGGCTTGCAGGACTTAATGCTGCATATAACAGGGGTTGCGCCACTTATCCTAATTTCACACATCCTCGTGAACAAACTTACAAATCATGTTTTTTAGTGTCTGATTAAACCACCCTACCAGACCATCTGTGAAAATTGGTTTAGTCCTTAATCATTTGTAAAGCTCGTGTAGTGTCCATGACATAAACATCGTGCCCTGGTGGAATCTCTTTTGGGATCCCGACTTAGGAGATATTATGGAAGAATGCCTACGCAACGCTGCGTTCTTTGATGTTGCGCACCACTGGATATTGTGGCAGTGTAATATCGTATAGAAATTATTAAATAATTTTATCACACAAGCCTATTTTGAAACATAGTTAGCTTGCTTACTCAGTCACATTAGATAGAAAGCTTGCCAGAAAGGTCCACAGGACAACTGATTTAGGAATTGAATAAGGTTATGTTCTTTTTTGGAAAAATGAACATTTTTTCCTCCAGCCTTGTTTTTATAGTGTTTTACAGTAGTTCCAGGGCATAGTGATACAATTCACATAAAATACAAACAAACAAGGGGGAAAAAAGAAAAAATTCTGGACACCTTCTGGTTCACACCCACTTCTGGGATAATTCTGAATATGAATAGCGATTTAAAAAAAAAAAAAAAAAGAAGCACTAAGAAGCACTGGTTCTGTTTTAGGCCCACTGCTCTTTACTTTATATATGCTACCCCTAGGTCAAATTATTCGTAGTATTTTTATTAGTAGTAATATTATTATTAGTAGGAATATAAATAAGCTCCAGTTAGTCCAGAATGCAGCTGCTAGAGTCCTAACTAGAACTAGAAGATACGACCATATCACACCGATATTATCAATACTGCATTGGCTCCCAGTAAAATCTCGCATTAATTATAAAATACTTTTATTAACCTATAAAGCACTAAATGGTCTCGCGCCACAATATCTAAGCGACCTTTTGGTTTTATATGATCCGCCACGCCTACTTAGGTCAAAAGATGCAGGCTATTTGACGGTACCTCGAATAGTGAAGGCTACAGCAGGGGGAAGAGCTTTCTCTTATAGAGCCCCACAGTTATGGAACAGTCTTCCTATTAGTGTTCGGGACTCAGACACAGTCTCAGTGTTTAAGTCTAAGCTTAAAACGTATTTGTTTACTCAAGCCTACCCTGACTAGATTCTGTTCTACTACTTCGCAGTCATAATTATCTTTTTTCTCCCTCTCTCCTTTTGCCGAGCTCCACACGAATTTATGGAGATACTAGAGATCCAGATCCTTTCTGCCTCTGGATGGAGCTCAAATCTTCTTTAATTCCAGACTGCTGGGACTACGGTTGCTCCTAACGCCATACAGACTTCATATAAATCCATAATGAACTTTTTCACACTAACTGTTGTTACCCAGACGAGGATGGGTTCCCTTCTGAGTCGGGTTCCTCTCAAGGTTTCTTCCTCTTAAAACATCTTAGGGAGTTTTTCCTTGCCACCGTCGCCACTCAGTGGCTTGCTCAGTTGGGATGAATTCGCACCTTTAATATCTGTATACCATGTTGATATTTCTGTAAAGCTGCTTTGAGACAATGTCTATTGTAAAAAGCGCTATACAAATAAATTGAATTGAATTGAAAATTGAAAAATTAAACAGATACAGACACTGGAATTGAGTTACACCCCGAATACAGCTTTATGCAGGCATTAAGCCACTCAGCCACAAGAGCATTAGTGAGGTCAGGCACTAATGTCAGACAAGAAGGCCAGACTTTACATTTTTTCATACATTCTTTTGAATGTCCATGGAATAAAATTAAATATCAGATGCTATGACTGTACCTTCTGGCATCATTTACACATTTGAATAACCATGTAATAGGAAGCAATGTGATAACATAAAATTAAAAATGACCTTATATGGCCATGGGCATTGTTTCAATTCAGGACAGCTGTCATTTGCTGATATTGTCAAGCAACTATTTGATGCCGTAAACAACAGCGCTTTGCCTTCATGTGTTCACTGAGAGTAGGCTAATGGTTGAGAGGCAGTAATTTGGCCAAGAGTTGCTGCAAGCCTTTTATAATTGGTGTGCAAGAACGCGGGAATTACAGAAAGGGGTTAAAGCAACACAAATATGCGCACACATGATGTACTATTAGACCATAAGCACATCATAATCAAACTAAAGCCGAATCCCGGACATTTTCTCAAATTTAGAAATTCCTGCCAGATGCTTTTTTAATTTTTATTTCAGTTAAAGAAAATTTTTTTTCACTAATCATTTTAGTTTTCATGATAATTTTTGTTAATGATTAATAGCCTTGGTTTGGGGAAGGCCCACATATGGGTGTGATGGTCAGGTGTCCACATACATTTGTGTGTGTGTCTGTCTGACTGTCTGTGTGCACTTGTGCATGTAAGTTTTCCTGGCAAACACCTTTCCTTTACTGCTGGTGCATCAGTTCTCTTTTTCTCTTTTTTCTTTCTTTCTCGGTCTCTTGTGCTCTCCGTCAACAAATGTGATAAAAAATATTCTTATTAATTTTCAATATTTCCCCAGTTGTTAATGGTTAGCATCTGCTTATATTTACTATGGATTCTGTTAAAATCCAGCTGCATATTTTGTTTAATTATAGTATTTCTTATTGCCCAAGCATTTGTAATTTGTCATACATATTGTTTTTCTATGATTCTTCATAACCAGTAAGTGAAATTCTTGATCATAACATATAAAAGTGCAACAAACTACATAATTTCTGCTTGTTTCTTGAAAATTACAAGCAAATTATAAGTGACCTTGTGTGTTGTTGTTTTTTTGGAAATGTAAAATAATGAATTTCTAAGAAGTCTATTATTCAACGGTATTTCTGCAATGCACAAAATAAACCAAATGTTTAATCTTTAGTCTTTCTCTAAAATCTCCCATATTTGGTTTTAAAATTATTTCATATGAAACAAGGATGAAAATAATCATATGAATGTATCAGATTTAAAATGTAAAAAAAAAAAAATAGGGTGCAAGTGTGCATATATAACAGTTTTTGCTGAATCTCTGTTTTGCTGTCTCTTTCCCCTAGGCTTTGGGATGACAACCCCAGTGACGGTAGCTGGCAAAGTGTTTCTGATCTTCTATGGTCTCCTTGGGTGCGCGGCCACTATTCTGTTCTTTAACCTTTTCCTAGAACGTATTATCACCGTCTTAGCTGTGGTGATGAAAGCTTTTAGGCTACGTCGCTTGCGCACTAGTGGCCTTCTCCCACCAGGAATCTGCCAGGACTTTGCAGCCAGCACTCTTCCAGGTTGGAAGCCCTCTGTCTACCATGTTATGCTGATCCTGGGCCTGTCAGCTATCATAATCTCCTGCTGTGCCTCAGCCATGTACACACCCATAGAAGGCTGGGCCTACCTCGACTCCCTCTACTTCTGCTTTGTCACCTTCAGCACTATTGGTTTTGGAGACCTGGTGAGCAGCCAGAGCAAAGCCTACAGCTACCAGGGCCTTTACCGGTTGGCTAACTTCCTTTTAATCCTGACTGGCGTCTGCTGCATCTACTCACTCTTCAATGTGATTTCCATTGTAATCAAGCAGGTGCTCAACTGGATGCTGAGCAAGATGAGTTGCCTATGCTGCCAGCGCTGCAGCAAGGCTAGTGCTTTCTTGGGGCGCCGCAATGCCATCCGCCCTGGCCCACGCCTCAAACAGGGTCATTTTGGGCAGCCATATGACTCCGAGGGACCTTGCGATAATGACCGGGAGGGAAGAAGGCTCTCTGGTGAGATGATCTCCATGCGGGATTTGGCTTGCTCAAACAAGATATCACTGGCCATCATGCAGAAACAGCTCTCAGAATCTGCAAATGGGTACCCCAGGACAGTTTGTGGAAGCTCACGACACAATGGCTTCTCGGGTGGAGTTGGAGCTTTGGGCATCATGAACAACAGACTGGCAGAGACAAGTGACTCTAGGTAAAAGTATCTTATGGATCAAGAGTAATACTGTAGTTTACAGGAAAGCTTTTCTAAGTACAGGAGCCCTAATGTTACGATGGATTTTGCTTTGACTACAGCCTGACTTTGCCTTGCGCACAAGTTGCAGTGAAACAGCATGATTTGCATGATGCATTTTATCTATTCATTTGAGCCAGGATTAATATGATACCCCAATGATTGGGAAATTAGACTACAACTCGAAAGGTAATTGAATTGAATTCAGTGGAATAAGACACCCAATGTGACTTAATAAAGTGCAAAAAGTGCATAATTTTCTTTGTAAGCCTTTTTAGGGGTACACAGTTAATCTAATAGTGGGAGAGTTTGTAGTTAAGTGCATACGGGATTCTCTAGCTTTAACCTATTTAAAATATTTGGACTGCATAGTATGGCACAGCTATAGAAACAATACCGGAATCTAAAAAAAATATTTGGAATTCTAAACTTCAAACATTGCCTGTGATTGATATAGATCTTCTCTGTTATACAGAATCAACTCTCTGAACTGTAGTTTAAATTTACATCATTCTCAACCATCAAACATATTGCACATGCCTATATTTCAGCTATGCATCTCTTTCTTATAAGATTATTGCTTGAAATCATTGCAAGTAATCTTCATTTTAAAAAATTCAAATGTAGAACATACATATCAGAATCATGTTAATGCAGTTGTGAGAGAAAGTCTAAGACCCCTTTGGAATTATCCATATTAATATTTTGATGACTTTTTATGATAAAAACGTAATTATTTTCATCTATAAGTCATAATAATAAAAAAGAATAGTTGTATTTAACAAAAAACCCTTTTATGTCCTTATTTAACAGTAAAAAAAAAAAAAACAAGATTATTGATATAAATATGAAATATGTGTACTTACATGACGTCACGTAACTATTCATACTAGTGACCTTTTTTTTTTTTTTTTTCCAATAATCACAAAGAAAAAAGCTTATTGTTGCAGGTGATTGGAGTTGAGTAGAAGTTATATGGTGTTCTGGTCCATTCTTTTAAAGGAAACTTTCAACTCAGGTGTATTTTTGGGATGTCTTGCAAGATTTGCTTTTCTTGGGATTATATATCAGCATTTCAATTGGATTGAGGTGAAGGCTGTACTGCACTCTACAACACATCATTTCGGTAGTTGGTTTACTCTTTATATAATTTTAATGCTGCATTATCTAACCTTATTTTGACTTCGGATGATGGATCCCTTTCTAAACTGATTCAATTTGCAAGTCACCGTTTCCTCAATAGCCAGCTCATACCACTGTGATCAAAAGTCGGGATTTGATTGGATTTATTGATGCAATATATAGTTGAGGCCAAAAGTTTATGCTTGGCTAAGAACATTCAAACTCAATTTTTCACAACTCCATAAATTTACAATACATTTCCTGTGTAATTTCCAATTAAGTAAATTAGGATATCTACTTTATATCCATAAGAGGTCATTTGAAAATAATTGTTAAAAGACAAATTTATTTAAGCTTTTATTTACTACATCAGATTTTCAGTGGGTCAAAAGTTTATATATATACAGTGAGGGAAAAAAGTATTTGATCCCCTGCTGATTTTGTACGTTTGCCCACTGACAAAGAAATGATCAGTCTATAATTTTAATGGTAGTTGTATTTGAACAGTGAGAGACAGAATAACAACAAAAAAATCCAGAAAAACGTATGTCAAAAATTTTATAAATTAATTTGCATTTTAATGAGGGAAATAAGTATTTGACCCCTCTGCAAAACATGACTTAGTACTTGGTTTAAAAACCCTTGTTGGCAATCACAGAGGTCAGACATTTCTTGTAGTTGGCCACCAGGTTTGCACACATTTCAGGAGGGATTTTGTCCCACTCCTCTTTGTAGATCTTCTCCAAATCATTAAGGTTTCGAGGCTGACGTTTGGCAACTCGAACCTTCAGCTCTCTCCACAGATTTTCTATGGGATTTAGGTCTGGAGACTGCCTAGGTCACTCCAGGACCTTAATGTGCTTCTTCTTGAGCCACTCCTTTGTTGCCTTGGCCGTGTGTTTTGGGTCATTGTCATGCTGGAATACCCATCCACGACCCATTTTCAATGCCCTGTCTGAGGGAAGGAGGTTTTCACCCAAGATTTGACGGTACATGGCCCCGTCCATCGTCCCTTTGATGCGGTGAAGTTGTCCTGTCCCCTTAGCAGAGAAACACCCCCAAAGCATAATGTTTCCACCTCCATGTTTGACGGTGGGGATGGTGTTCCAGGGGTCATAGGCAGCATTCCTCCTCCTCCAAACACGGCGAGTTGAGTTGATGCCAAAGAGCTCCATTTTGGTCTCATCTGACCTCAACACTTTCACCCAGTTGTCCTCTGAATCATTCAGATGTTCATTGGCAAACTTCAGACGGGCATGTATATGTGCTTTCTTGAGCAGCGGACCTTGTGCGCGCTGCAGGATTTCAGTCCTTCACGGCGTAGTGTGTTACCAATTGTTTTCTTGGTGACTATGGTCCCAGCTGCCTTGAGATCATTGACAAGATCCTCCCGTGTAGTTCTGGGCTGATTCCTCACTGTTCTCATGATCAATGCAACTCCACGAGGTGAGATCTTGCATGGAGCCCCAGGCCGAGGGAGATTGACAGTTCTTTTGTGCTTCTTCCATTTGCGAATAATCGCACCAACTGTTGTCACCTTCTCACCAAGCTGCTTGGCAATGGTCTTGTAGCCCATTCCAGACTTGTGTAGGTCTACAATCTTGTCCTGACATCCTTGGAGAGCTCTTTGGTCTTGGCCATGGTGGAGAGTTTGGAATCTGATTGATTGATTGTTTCTGTGGACAGGTGTTTTTTATACAGGTAACAAACTGATATTAGGAGCACTCCCTTTAAGAGTGTGCTCCTAATCTCAGCTCGTTACCTGTATAAAAGACACCTGGGAGCCAGAAATCTTTCTGATTGAGAGGGGGTCAAATACTTTTTTCCATCATTAAAATGCAAATTAATTTATAAAATTTTTGACATGCGTTTTTCTGGATTTTTTTGTTGTTATTCTGTCTCTCACTGTTCAAATACAACTACCATTAAAATTATAGACTGATCATTTCTTTGTCAGTGGGCAAACGTACAAAATCAGCAGGGGATCAAATACTTTTTTCCCTCACTGTATATATATATATATATATATATATATATATATATATATATATATATATATATATATATATATCTTATTAGTATTTGGTGTAGTGCTGGGTGATTTTCATAATTAATCCAGTTAATTAGAATTACTGTCTTAACACGATTTTTAAAATGTTCCAGTCAAGATTTTATATGTTTCCATATACATATATTTTTACTTTTTATTTTAAACCCATAAGTGTTAAACCAATACAAAGGAAAAACTTAACCTTCTCAACTTGATAAACACCTCTTACAGCTTGCGGTACTAAAAAACATTCTACTCTATGCTTAGATTGGTTGAAGGTTGGAATTATAAGTTGTGACCTCAAGTTGAATGTTATCTTAAACATTTAACAACATTAACAATGTTTAAGAATGTTAGCTTAAGCATTTTCTAGTGCTGTTCCATATTACAAGAAGAGCGCTCTTGGGGAAAGACATTATTGATATGGTGACATGTCATATTGCGAAAGACATGGTGACCATTTACTCTGTTGAGAAAGAAGGTTTCACTAAGTTGTGCAAAAATAGTAACATCACCACCTATTGCAAATAGTGCAAACAATGTTTTTTTTTTTTTTTTTTTTTTTAAATTTCAATTACAATATCTAAGAACTAAAATGGCAATTGAGAATTCTTCATAAATTTGAAAAAAATATATATAGTTGTGTTTATATGCATAATTTATATATATATGATTTATATATATATATATATATATATATATATATATATAAATCACACACACACATATATATATATATATATATATATATATATATATATATATATATATATATATATATATATATATATATAGATGTATATAGATATATATATAGATAGATATATATATCACCTTGCCCTTATTTGGTGGGATTGCCTTTTTATAGCTTGGACTTTAACAAATGTTTGGGGTAGTCTTCCACAAGCTTATCACAAGACAGAACTTTTGCTTATTCCTCCTGTCAGAACTGGTCTAACTCAGTCAGGTTTGTGGCCTCCTTGCTCAGACACGCTTTTTCAGTTCATTTCAAAAATGTTCTGTGGGATTCAGATCAGGGCTGAATATTTTCACTTTGCTGCCCTGTTGTTACTTTGGAGGTGCATTTAGGATCAGTTAGGACCCAGCTGCGAATTTTCTGGCTGATGTCTTGAGGTGTTGCTTCAGTATTTCTAAATACTCTTCCTTCCTCGTGATCTATTTTTTAAAAGTGCACCAGTCCCTTTTCCAGCAAAAAACAAAACAAAACAAAAACCCCTCACAATATGATGCTGCTACCTACATGCATCACAGTTGGGATACTGTTTTTTAGATTAAATACTCACCCTTTTTTCTCTCCATACAGTGCTCAAATCATTATGGCCAAACAGTTACAATTTTGCCCTCCAAAAGGCTAGGTTTTCATCCTCATGATCACCTGCAAACCTCAGTCTGACTTTTTTTTTTATGCCTGTTTTGTAGTAAAGGGTCATGGTAATATAGGTCTCTCATAATGGTGAATTGACATATATGCCTCCAACTTCTTGAGCAGTTTCTTTCTTGTTGTCTTGGGGGTTCAGTTGAACTTTTCAGACAAAGGTTAGTCTGTGCCTCCTTCCTGAATGATAGTGTCTGTATGGTCTCAAGATTTTTTTTTTTTTTATATTTGTATACAATTTTTTGTACAGATACTCATGGTACCTTCAGTTGTTTGGAAAGTGCTCCTACGGAGAAACCGGTCTTGTGGAGGACTACAATTTGCTTTCTGAGGTCTTGACTGAGTTGCTTAGATTTTCCAATTGTATCAAGAGCAAAAAGGCACTGTCTCTAAAGGTAGGACCTTTTACAGTTACGTGTGCACTCCCATTAAGTCATAATTGATAACAATTGGCCAATCAGAAGCTTCTAAAAGTCAATACATCAATTTCAGGTATCTTCCAGACATAAAGAGACAGTTGCTTGAAAGTTTGTGAACGCTTTATAATTTTCTATATTTCTGCATAAATATGACTTAAAACAACATAAGATTTTCACGTAAGTCAAAGAAAACCATGACAAAAATGTTATACTTGGTTATTTATTTATTGAGGAAAATAATCCAATATTACATATCTGTGAGTGGCAAAAGTGTGTGAACCTCTAGGATTAGCAGTTAATTTGAATGTGAAATTAGAGTCAGGTGTTTTCAATCAATGGGATGATAATCAGGTGTGAGTGAATGCTCTGTTTTATTTAAAGAACAGGGATCTGTCAAAGTCTGAGCTTCATAAAACGTTTGTGGAAGTGTATCACGGCATAAACAAAGGAGATTTCTGAGGACCTCAGAAAATGAGTTGTTGATGCTCATCAGGCTGGAAAAGGTTACAAAACCGTCTCTAAATTGTTTGGACTCCACCAATCCACAGTCAGACAGATTGTGTTCAAATGGAGGAAATTCAAGACCATTATTACCCTTCCCAGGAGTGGTAGACCAACAAAGATCACTCCAAGAGCAAGATGTTTAATAGGCCATAAGGTCACAAAGAAACCCAGGGTAATTTCTAAGCAACTAAAGGCCTCTCTTACATCGGTTAATATTCATGAGTCCACCATCTTGAGAACACTGAACAACGATGGTGTGCATGGCAGGGTTGCAAGGAGAAAGTCACAAGTCATTCTATCAAAGAATGGATAAAGAAGAATAAAGTTAATGTTTTGGAAAGGCCAAGTCAAAGTTCTGACCTTAATCCAATAGAAATGTTGTAGAAGGACCTTGAGCAAGCAGTTCATTAAGGAAACCCACCAACATCACAGAGTTGAAGCTGTTCTGTACTGAGGAATGGGCTAAAATGGTCTACAAAGCCAGTGTTCTCATTGTCTACTTTTAGGACTTGCGTGAAAATCTGATGACGCTTTCGGTCATATTTATGCAGAAATACAGAAGATTCTAAAGCACCCCAGATGAGGATGGGTTCCCTTTTGAGTCTGGTTCCTCTGAAGGTTTCTTCCTCATATCGTCGCCTCTGGCTTGCTCATTATGGACAAATTCTTACATTTAAAATCTATATCCTGAATTTATATATTTCTGTAAAGCTGCTTTGGGACAATGTGCATTGTTAAAAGTGCTATACAAATAAAATAAAATTGAATTAAAGGGTTCACAAACTTTCAAGCACCACTTGGTGTACTGTATGTAAACTTGGTGTACTGTATGTAAACCTTTGACCCATTAGAATTCTGATAGTCCATTAAAGTTTAAATAAATATGTTTCTAATTGATTGTTTGATAATTACCTCTGATGTCAAAAAAATATAGTCAGGGCCATAAGTATTTGAACAGTGGCACAATTTTCATAGTTTTGCCTCTGTACGCCACCACAATGGATTTGAAATGAAGATGTCATTGCAGCCATTTTTTTATTTTCACAGACTCAAAAGTAATTGGACAAAGTAACATAATAATAAATATTAGGATTATTGAAAATAATTAAGTGACAAGCATGCTCAATTGGGTTGATGTCAGAACGTATAGCTCTATATGCTTCATAAAACATCCTGCTACTTCTATAAGCAGTCACATCATCAGTAAATACCAGTGACCTATTTCCATTGGCAGCCACACATACCCATGCCATAACATTTCCTCCACATGTTTAACAGATAATGTGGTATGCTTTGGAACATGAGCTTGTCCTTTCCTTCTTCATACTCTTCTCTTTGCATCATTCTGGTACAAGTTAATATTAGATCAAAGCTCTTTTTTAAGCAAAGTCTAATCTGGTTTTTCTGTTCTTGAGTGTTACCAATGTTTGCATCTTGCAGTAAACCATCTGTATTTACCTTCATGAAGGCATCTCTTGATTGTAGAATTTGACAATGATACACCTACCTCTTCCAGAGTGTTCTTGACTTGGCTAGATGTTGTGAAGGTTTTCTTCAACAAGGAAAGAATTCTGCATTCATCCACTTTTATTTGCCTTCCATGGTCTTCCAGGCCTTTTGGTGTTGTCGAGCTTGCCAGTGAATTCTTTCTTTTAATAATGTACAAAATTGTTGATTTGGCCACTCCCAAAGTTTTTGCTGTCTGTCTGGTAGATCTGTTTTGTTTTTTCAGCCTAACAATGCCCTCTTTCACTTGCATCAACACTTCTTTGGACCACCTATTGTGAGTTCCCATGAACAGCTACCAAATGCAAATTCAATGCTTGGATTCAACTTCAAACCTTTTATCTCCTTTATTTTTCATGAAATAAAATGGAAACAGGCCACACTTGGCCATGGAACTGCTTATCAGTCAATTGTCCATTTATTATTGAGCCTGTGAACATGGAGGGATTCCTAAACAGCTAATGCTCTTATTTTTGTTAAACCCCTTGAATTAAAGCTGAAAGTTTGCACTTCAATCACGTCTTGATTGCTTAATTTCAATTCCATTGTGTTGGTGTACAGAGGCAAAATTACAAAAATTGTCAATCTCAGAATACTTATGGCCCTGTCTGTATGTGACCGAACTATCTTGCCAAAAGAAATATGAAATATGTGGCGTTGTGAAAAACTGATTGAATATCTTTAGCCTATGTCTATGTAAACTTTAGTTGTATTATTCCAGTTCTATGGAAAATAGCAATGGTGTTGAAATATATTCCTGAGTGTGGACTAGTGGACGTTTGTAACCTTTCCATCTTATGGCTTCTGAAAGTGTAACTAACTAAAATAGTCCTCAGTTGATTGGGATACTGACTCTAAACACCATTTACAGGGCTTGGCCCACAAACGTTGTGGTTTCACAAATGTTTTCCATCACTGACCTTGACTATTAAAATAATTAGTCTAATAAAATAACACTATAAAATGTGATTTAAGTTAAAAAAGACAATCTTAATCTTAATTTAAGTAAAGACTAGAATGCAGATCAGTTAATATTTTAAACAGTATTCATTCATAAATCCAAATCAGGTTTCAAATAGCCAAAAACATACTCTGTGCTTTCAATAACAAGCTGTGAATTTTTTTTAAAAAAGTAAATAAACTAACTAAACTGAGAAGCAGTGATTGTCTATCAGTATGAAAATTTTATGTAAAGTAGGTGCAACTGAAACACCATCCTCAGCATTAAACATTATGTCTTGAGAACTGAATTATGGACAGGCTTGTGTCTGTGACGTGCTCAGATAGATTATTACGCAGAGTCATGTCTTCATTTATAAAAGAGACATATGCCTGTTGTAGAGTGTTTCTCGGTGATGTAACTGGTTCAATACCAAAGCAGATGTTTCCCAACAGGAGAGATTTGGGATAAGCCCAAGGCCATCTTTAATTGGGATTACTCGTCTATGCTAATGTGTGTACAGTTCTCAGAAGAAGAGAAAATGTATTATTTTTTACAGGAATACATTTACCTCTACCCTCTATCAACAGGGATCTTATATATGTATTTGCTGCTTTTTATGATAGTGCAGAAAAACAAAAAAACAAAGGTGTTTTCAGTTCAAAATCAGTGTTTGGGAAATTTTACACCACTGCACTGTGTGAAATACACCAATAAGCTTCAAAACTTTAAAATATTGTAGAATAACCTAATAAAGGATTGAAGGTCCCATAAGAGAAGTGATCAGGAGATTATCATTATTAGAGTTCAAAGTGTTGGTCTGTCAACATCTCTGCAAACCAGCATGTAAAACAGTGAAGATCTTAATGCCTGCTTAAAAGTTTATCACAAGAGCACACAAGCACACTCCCTATGGAATTGTTCTATTGGCTAGAATATAACAATTAGACCTGAATATTAAAAACAGGAATGTTGTTGGAAGGTGAATTGCCTTTTTTTTTTGTACAGTGACTGTTCACTTCCAACTTTCACATTTACTTCCTGTTTATGGTGTGGCCATGAGACAAGCAATATGGGTATTAATATGTGGAAAACAGATATTTTTAATTGGAGTCATGTAGTCCTAGTGTCACACATTTGTTGGGATATGCATCTCCTCATCAAAATCTGAATTTATTGCTCTAAAAATCTGTTTATTGTATGGTAAAGTATTATGGTTTATTTAAATTTAGAAATATAAATTGCATATAAATATAATTTAATTATATGAATTCATATAAATATAATTTAATTTGCATATAAATATAATTTCTTCCTTTTGAATTGAGGCAGGCACTAACAATTTTATATCATTTAAAATGTTACAGTTCCATCTATAGGAGATGGCTCTAGTGGATTAGTGACAAAAAGCTCAAACCTGAAGGAAATTCTTTTAAATGTACTTATGTATGAGAATATTATCAGAGAGAGTGCATCAGCTGTGCATGTGATATTGGAAAATATAGTATATGTGACAAAATGTCAGAAATCGAAAGAACATGTCCAAGAACATTTGTCCAGAAATTTAGAGTTACATGTATGCAGCAAGTTAGTTTATATAGGCCAGTACAGTGGAAATCCCAGTATGTGGTAGGTGATGAACAGGACATGCATCAAAGTGGCATTAAGAACAGGTATTAGGTTCCCCATTTGCCTTTTAAATTATCTAATAATTTACCACATTCTTTGTCCAGTGTTTTAGCTGTTATTCTGCATTACCCCCTTCCATGGCTTCAGCTATATTTAGAGCAAATGTAACACAGTCCCTTCAGCTGTGAGCTCAGTAGCAGTTGTAGCTATTTCACTATACCATATCAATCATTCACCCCTGCAATGCTGTAAATAGCTTTGGGGTGTCCTGAAAATGTGCAGCATGGCATGGTAGAAACTAAGCCTTTTTTCTTGTACCTGAGTAGAAAAAGGTACTTGATTTGTGTCTGCTGCATCTTACAAGACAGGAAAAAATAGAGAGAGAATTTAAAAAAAAAACCTCAGGTAGTTTAAATTTCAGGCTTGATATATATTAGTATCATGCATGTTATTATGCTAAAGCCATATGAGATACAGTTGTATAAGCTCCTATAGATATATTTTTCTAATGTATTTAAAAAGTGTAAGGAGTGTATGCACTCTGATGTATAAAGTGCACAGAGTGGAGAGACTGAGGACTGGAAAGTCAGGTGTGGTCAGTGTGCATAAAAGGTGGTTTGTATTATGTTTTGTAGCATTTACTGTGCTTGCTGAAGCCTGAGGATGCATAAAGCATTTGGAATGTACATAGAAAATTCATTTAGTTAGGGGAAAAATAATACATTTGTATTGTATGTAGTACAGAATTAATGCTGCATGCATGGCTTGATATTAACTGCCTTATTTTTTTCTCTCTGTAATGTGATCAGATATTTCGTCAATTTTTTCCCACCTGTAAATCTTTTGCATTTTGCAAAATGTATCTCCATTGATTGCAATGGATTTAAACACCCCAGAGTCTTTCATCTGCCTTTTACAGAAAAGGAAAATCATTTATCCATTTTTTTCTGAAATGAGTAACCATGGCAGCTCCATACATCCATCAACAGATTCAGAGATTTGAATAGTCTTAGATGGTCTTGTTTATTTTTTTATTTTTCTACAGCAATATTAAAAGCAAAAAGGTTCAAATGTTGTCTGCTTTTACCCATATATTAAAAGTGTATTCTATTTATGGTGTCACTTGCAGAAACCAGGATTTAGGTATTAGGCTTTTTGTGGTTATGTAAAGAGTGGAATTAAACACTGTTCATGTGACTGACACTGCGAGGTTAGACAATGTGACATTTAACAATGATGACCTGAGGGAAGAGACAGTATGACATTTACAGCATATGAGACCTGCTAATGTCAATGCTGTTACAGGGTTCTTCTGGGAAAGCAACAAATCCAACAAGTAAAACCCGATTCCGTTCACATTGGGTAGTAATTATTATGTCTTTGTCTTGGATTTTGTTTATTTGATGTTATCAGTTTTTAATTTGATTATATTTCAATTATATGGCTTGGAGTAAAAATAGGCAAACATTCAGTTTAGCCCTATCTGTCCTTCCATCTTCTCTATCCCTCTATATGATTATGATGAATTGGAAACCAAATTCAGATATAGCACAAATAATATCCTAAAGTTTACTATGTATAGTTACTTCCAATAAATGAAATGATATGACGTGGCAAACAGCTGGATTCGATCCTCTGTTTTCTCATTCATGTTTGTTCCACAACTTTTTATGTTCCATGTTGCCTGTATTGTGCTTTGCTATTGATTTACTGTATGCAGTCTTGTTGTGGGTGCCATTTGCAAATTTATAAACAATTATTGTACTTTTCTATTTATGTAAATAATGAGGTACCCATATACAATAAAACGTATTCTAAAGAGTCACGCTTTCTTTTTCATCTTTAGTTCTTTTATGCTGTAGGTAATGAAGAAAGCTGATTGTATATGTTGGGAAACATTGTTGGTTTTGTTGAGGTTGTTCTACTTTCAAACTTCTCATCGCAATTTGATTATAAAATACGAGACACATGTCCCTGTATACAGCTATGTTTTCGGTCTGAATTTGAAATAATTTAATCATCTTAGCAATCTCTATTCTCTGAAAATGACTGTTATATTATCAGTAGCTATGTTTCCATCCAAAGTTGCAAATTTATCGTATACGCAAAACTGGAATATCGCATAAAACATTTGCGAATAAAGCACCGTTCCCATCCAGTGAGTCGAAGAGAACAAATGCATTACTTCCTGATAATCTGGTGCCAAATATCAAAAAGAAAAATTAATTTGGTGCAGTAGGAGAAACCACTGTGGGCCTTTTTTCGTATATATAATAAATGATGAAAGTAAACACATTAAACGCGTTCATGTTATCTTAGGTTCGAAGGCGGGAGCCTGCTCTTTGGGAATGCAATCGTACAAGACAGTTCAGGGAGGTAATTATACCGAACCACTTTGACGACAGACTTTGTCTATGGCATTTTAGAATGACCAAAACAACATTTCAAATATTGTACAACAAGATCGGTCCGCTGGTTAGTCCATTTATGCCGTCCCATAGTGCCCCAGTTCTGACAGAATAATGCATTGCCATTGTGCTGTATAAGTTGGCCACATGTGCCAACTTCAGAGTTGTGGGGGAGACATTTGTCATCAGCAAAACCACAGTTCACTGTTGTGTGTATTCTGTATGTCAGGCCATTTGTGCACACGTGATGAGCAACTACATAAAATTACCTCACCTGAATGCTAGTTAGCTAGCTGCTGATAGCTGAATGCAACAACACCATCCACCATGTACCACAAGTATATGGAGCTCTGGATGAAACCCATATCCCTATTTTGGCTCCTGCTGAGGGTTACAGAGATTACTTGAACAGAAAGGGTTGGCCCTCAATCATACTACAGGCACTCATTGATGATGCGCATCGAGAAATTTATTTGGTAAATGTGTTTCCAACGTAATTTATGCGCACGTCTTCTTATCGGATAAAGAATTTAGCCAACTCAACTGAGCGCATAAGTTTTTTATGCGCATTTGTAGAATTTATGCGCATCTTGGCATTTTCATCCAGTGTTTTTTTAATGCAATAATCCAAAATGCGCATAAAAATAGGTGGATGGAAACATGGCTTGTGATAATGTAATGAGCCATTTAGTATTTAGATGTCTTGATTGTGTGTGTGTGTGTGTGTGTGTGTGTGTGTGTGTGTATGTGTGTGTGTGTGTGTGTGTGTGTGTGTGTGTGTGTGTGTGTGTGTGTGTGTGTCTGTGTGTGCGTGCGGGCGCACCCATTTTTGATTTGCTGGGTGTCAGTGTGTCTGTTGATCCCCTACTATTGAAGCTTCTTCATAGTGAAGGAACAAGGTTTGTCCCCCAACGAATGCGGTTGTGATCCCTGCACAGAAAAAGGCAAGTAGAACAAGATGATGGCAACTTTTCTTGTCACATGCACAAATAAACTACAAGGACATTCTTTCTTCACATATCCTAGCTTGTTAGAAAATGAGGGTCAGAGTGCAGGGTCAGCAATGGGGTTAAGTGGTAGATTTGGCAGTGCCCAGGGTCTGAACTCACAACCTTGTAATCTGTAGCCCAGAGTGAGCCACCACTGCCATAATAGAAGCCTAAAACATTATCAAATGGCTGGCTGAGTACAGCTGGCCTACATTTAGTACAACATCACCGGTATATTGTTTCACAGTTCCACGCTATAAATATGTTGTTGACAGATATTAAACCTCCACAAACATGGCAGTTATTTTTAGAAACCGTTCCTTGTTAACTGAGGTGCAGAGCCATTCATTCTAAACTGTTCCACAAACATCCACATTCAGCTGGTACATGATGATGTTATCTCAGGTTTGTTTTGGTGGTAACAATAACAGAACTGCAGTGAAAGTATTAATTAATTAGATTAGCTGTAATCCCTATCATTAGGATTAGACATATTAAACAGTGAGACTCTAGTTGTAGCTGCAGGGGAAGGAGCAGCTGGTGATTTATGGTCATCACAACCACGGTTTATTAGGTTTAAACCACTAGGTTTAGGTTGCTGCTTCAAACAGAACATCAGCTTGCCAGCAGTAACAACAACTGAATTAGTGATTAGGGATGAATTAGTGTCATAATCCTACATGCTGCTTCATTCATGTGATGAATGACATATTCTTATGATACTGATGGGCAAAAAATGGTTTGTGGAGTGGTATTGATCAGTCCTGATTGAGACGAGACATCAAAGCAAAACAGCAATAAAAGGAGGCAACATGCCACCCCACTAATACGCCAATAACTTTTTGATGATTGACATTAAAGCACAGTTAAAATGTCAGTTCTCTTCACATGGAAGTGCCAAGCAGTTCAGTAGCTACAAACTGCTTAAATGTTTACAGTTTAATGTTTTTTTTTTTTTTGTCTCCAAAGCCTCAGCAGCAATGATATACACTTATCTATGCAATATAGCAGCACCAACCTTAACTTGTACTAAATACTGTACTCAGTTCCATAAAATACCTGTAAACGGGGATTTCCAACAACCTGTTTGATTTAAATATCAAATTTGATTGTATTAACATTTTAGGTTAGTGTGGTGGCACAGTGGGTAGCACTGCCAACTCACAGCTCCAGGGTCCCAGGTTTGATCCTGAGCTCGGTTGACTGTCTGTGTGGAGTCTCTGTGCAAGTTTTCCTCCTGTTTCCCAAGAATATGCCAATCAGTGGATTGGCTAAGAAATATTACCCCTAGTTGTGAATGTGTGTGCAACCCTGATCAGGATAAAGCAGTCATTGTAAGTGAGTGAGTGTATTAATATTTTAGGCTAAACTCAAGTTACATTCTCTAGCATCAGAAAATCTAATCAAGAAATATGTCTAAGTGGACTGAGGAATGTTTGTGACTAACTAGCAAAAGGCCTAGTTGAAACACTTTAATTAATTAGGCACCTTTGTCTTTTTTTGTCAAATGAAAAAAGAAGACTGTACTCTTTTGTACTCTTAGCAAGACAGTTACCTGTCAGTTTATTGTAACATCTGATTATTATCTTGGTAATGGCTAGCTAGCAAGACTCTGTATGTAACTATATGTGTATGTTTATGTACTCAAAATTTAGCTTCAGTGTACCAACATTGAAAGGGATGAGGTTGACATGCTAAAACTACATAGAACAAGAACAGATGCTGCTTCATACATGTACCCTATACTGTATGTACCTACATGTACTATATTAATTAATTAATTAATTAATTAAGGATACACTTTTCTTTTTTAATATTGTGTGTTGCTATTTATATTCCAAATTGCTAAAGTCTAAAATTTCAAATTCACTTCATTGCACTCTGAGAACCTTGCCTAAACCAATTATGCAGCAATTTTTTTGATGCAGCTATTCTCTAGGCAAGACCTTTCAAGAGATTCTCATTAGATATTCCATTTCTCCACAGGTTACTCATAATGTCAACTGCTCTCTGTCCACACTGAGGACATTTGGCATGTGGCCCCAGGAGTACAGTGCTCAGCAGGCAATTCCCACAACTGCACAAATTCATATGAGTCAACAGCAGAGTCAGACTTGATGCTAGTTGGCAGAATGCCTAATTGGAAAGTCAGTGTTGGGATGTGAAGCAAAGGTGGAAGGCTAAGTGGTGTGATTGATAAGGTTTGATAGATGGTGTGATTAGGCAGAGGCAAAAAGCTGTGAAAACAAAGTGAATTCAAATGAAAACAAAATTAAGGAATCTCATAATTCTTGAGTTTCCCAAAATGTGAACAAATAAGATACACTGCCCATGAGGTACTTTTCCATATGGCTACCTCTCTGTGTGCACCAAAACCACATCTGGTGTTTATTGCCAAAAAGCTCTATTTTGGTTTTATCTGACCATAGAACCCTATCCCATTTGAAGTTCTAGTAGTGTCTGGCAAACTGAAGACGCTTGAGTTTGTTTTTGGATGAGAGTAGAAGGTTGTGGTGATGTAGGTGACTTCGGATTGTAGTTTTGGAGACTTTCTGACCCCAAGATGCAACAAACTTCTGCAATTTTCCAGCTGTGATCCTTGGAGAATTTTTAGCCACTCGAACCATCCTCTTCACAGTGCGTTGAAACAATATAGACACACGTCGAATTCCAGGTTGATTCATAACATTTCCGGTTGACTGGAACTTCTTAATTATTGCCCTGATGGTGGAATAGGGCATTTTCAATGCTTGTGCTATTTTCTTATAGCCACTTCCTATTTTGTGAAGCTCAACAACCTTTTGCCACACATCACAGCTATATTCCTTGGTCTTACCCATTGTTATGAATCACTAAGGGAATTTGGCCTATGTGTTACCTCATATTTATTCCCTTGTGAAACAGGAAGTCATGGTTGAACAATTTCCTGTTCCTAGTCACCCAGGTGTACTAAAAGAATGTAAAATATCAATGGGAATATACTTCAAATATATTTTTCTCATATGAATTCATAGGGGTGCCGATAATTGTTGCACACCTATATTTAACAAAGTTTTTTTTTTTTAAATAAACCTATGCTGTGCTTGCAATTGTTTGATATCCATGAGAGCATTTTTGTGAATTGTTTGAACAAAATATCATATCCTTCCACCCATCCATCCATCTTCTACCTCTTACTCCTTTTCAGGGTCACGGGGAATCTGGAGCCTATCCCAGGGAGCATCGGGTACATGGCGGGGTACACCCTGGACAGGGTGCCAGTCCGTCGCAGGGCACACAATCACATACACACTCACACACCCATTCATACACTATGGATATTTTAGACATGCCAATCAGCATACCATGCACGTCTTTGGACTGGGGGAGGAAATCGGAGTACCCAGAGGAAACCCCCGCAGCACGGGGAGAACATGCAAACTCCGCACACACATGGCCCCGGCGGGACTCGAACCCCGGACCCTGGAGGTGCGAGATGAATGTGCTAACCACTATATTTTATATATATATATATATATATATATATATATATATATATATATATATATATATATATATATATATATATATATATGTGTGTGTGTGGAAAAAACACAATTTCTCACAGCATTCTTTGCTCATATTTTACCGAGGGTGCCAATATTAGTGAACGACACTGTATGTAAAAAATGTACAATAAATAATGCTTATTGTTACTTTTGAACAAGAATGTGAGTAAACAGGTTTTTTGGGAATGTATAACTTACCTGAAATGAACTCACCCATCTGTATCATTACTTTGTTGATATGCAGTGTGTTTACACCAGAGAGCTGATGACAGTTTATTGTAGTTTGAATTACTTTCTTACTGGAAAAGTGGGAAATGTGTATTCTTATAGCACAGCTGGGATCTGCATTGTGTATTGTCAAGTCAGAGCAATCATATTTTTTAAAAAAACTGCTAAGAAGGAAGAGGAAATTGTGAGAGGCTGGGTGAGTTAGCTAGCAAATTTCTTAGCTTTCTTGTTTGTCAAATGAATGCATTGCACAGCTCAGTATTAACATATTTAGGATATGTCATGTAGCTTGTATTGACCTCTGGTTTTCAAATGGTAATTTTTTAAAGTTGTATTGAACTCTCTTTTGTTTTATGCATTTATTTTACAGATTAATATTAGAAATATCACTCTATCTATTTAAATGGATTTTATGTGCTGCTATTTTGAAATGCTACTGGGAGTCACATTCAAACAAACCACATTTAAATTAATGTGCTTTTTAGTTTTTTCAATGTCCTGCTATGCAACACTAGTGTAAGAATTCAACAATAAAAATTTCCCTGCTCATCTACAGTTGTGCCCAAAAGTTTGCATACCCCTTGCAGAATCGGCTCAATCTTAATGCTTTTAACAAAATAAAAGGGATCATTAAAACCCCATGTTTTTTATTTAGTACTGTCCCGAATAAGCTTTTTCACATAACAGATGTGTACATACAGTCCACAAGTCAAGATAATAGCTGAATTTATAAAAATTACCCTGTTCAAAAGTTTACATGCCCTTGATTCTTAATACTGTGTGTTGTTACCTGGATGATCCATGGCTGTTTTTATGTTTTGTGATAGTTGTTCATCATTCCTTTGATTGTCCTGAGCAGTTAAACTGCCCACTGTTCTTCAGAAAAATCGTCCAGGTCCTGCAGAGTCTTTGCTTTTCCAGCATATTCTGCATATTTGACCCCTTTCCAATAGCTACTATATGATGTTGAGATCCATCTTTTCACACTGAGGGTAACTGAGGGACTCGTACACAACTATTACAAAAGGTGCAAACATTCACTGATACTCAAGAAGGTAACACAATACACTAAGAGTCAGGGGGGTGTAAACTTTTGAACAGGGTGATCGTTGTAAATTGTTATTATTTTGCCTTTTGGGAGACATGTAACTCTCTTATTTAGTGTCTGTGGGGTAGTACTAAATGAAAAAAAAAAGATCTTAACAAAATAACAACAATTTACACAGATCATCCTGTTCAAACGTTTACATCCCCCTGGCTCTTCATGACTTCAAACCTACCAACAAGTCTGTTTTGCATAACAGTCTTCTAGATTTTCTAGATTAGTAAATACTTCTGAATGTAAGGACTCGGTTGTTGATTTGAGATGCAGCTCATGTCATCGGTCACGACCACATTGGAATGCTTTAGAGAGAGAGTGCTTATGAGTGTGGTAAACATAGCTGTTCATAAAATCACTAAACATTTTCAAGTTTGACTTGGAACCCTGGTGGACAGGGATGTTTTTGCGCTTTGAGATGCCATCTATTGAATATCACATTTAATCATCTATATCCAGACGATAAGCAGATGAGTATGTGAACAATGCCACACACGTTGCAGCTGCTTCTGCATATGCATGCATAGTCATGCATCAAGTATAAACTAGACCCCTCTGCTCCCTGTGTCGGTCTCTAAACATACAGTACTGTGCAAAAGTCTTAGATACTAATAATAGATGTTTAATTTATGACTTCTCTCAACCTTTTCAACAAAAAATTAAATCTTACATAAAATGTTTGTCAGTAAGGAAAGTAACATATTGCATAATAAACCACTTTTAAAACAAACAAACAAACAAAAAAGTAATGAAGGCTGTTGGGTTTTAACCCTTTGCTAAAAAAAAAGCAAAAGGTTATCACATCAAATTAATCAAACTCTAGTTTATTATGGTTTACTGCTCTTTATAGTTTCTTTTTTTTTTTGTAGAAATGTAATTTTCATTATTTTGGAATGCATCTTTGGTTTACAATATTTCTTTGCATGCGCCTAAGACATTTGCAAAGTACTCCATGATACTGACGTGAATAAAATCTTCAGATGTTACAGTGGTCATGAACTGTTCAAATGTTACTTTGGTCTGGAACAGCTACAGTGGCAGCTTTTGCACTTTGACCAGTTTGCACACTCAGATTAATTCTGCTGAAGGCATGTAATCATAAAAACTTTTTCTGAAAAAATTGTGGTGGCTTTAAATGTCACAGTGACTTTTAACTAGGGAAACTGGAATAGGGTCAAGGCAACAATGACAATGAAAACAGATGGCTCTTCTTTTTTTCTTCCCCTGATTTTTATGTTCACAAAATATTATGTTTGTTTATAGTTAATTGGTATTAAGGCTTTCTGGTAGGCTGCTGGTATCATTTGTGTTTTCCTCACTTCAGCATTGGATGCTTTTTGTTTAGACACATCAATAGTTTTTCTGTGCTCACTCTCGAATACTAGAGTAAATAAAGTGAATATTGAACAAATTCAACAGAAGAGGATGGAAGACTCACATGGCCATGTAGAATTGCCAATGTATCTTTGAAAGCTTTTGAATATTTTTTTAAATCGTATCTGACAAAGCCATTTGGTATCTGGTCCTAATTAGCAGGACAATTGGCCAAATCTGATTGAATGAACTGAGAGCATTCCTGTTCTGGGTCAATGGTGACCGGAGACATAACAGGATACGATGCGAATAATGATGATGTACTGCATGGATTTGATCCTCAGAACTGGCCAAGGCAGCCTGATCAGAGACACTACAAACATGGGAGGTATACAATTTAAGAATGATAGTATTCTTGTTAATACTTTAAAGCCAAACAAGATTGATCTACTCTGTATTAAAAGTTATATTGAAAACAATTGCTTTTAGATGCCTACAGAGGTAAACAACATCTGACAAAATAGTTTTTAATTCCAATCTTGACGATTTCCTTAAAATGCAAGACATACTGTGCCTAAAATGTTGTGTATTAAACTGTCTATATGTCTGGGAAATATCACTTATTTCTTTCTAGTAAATAAGGTGCCAGAGTAAACACACTTTTATTTTGTGTATAAAACAAAAATTATTTATAATCATGCACAGTCTGGTCCATAAGTATTTGGACAGCAACAACATTTTTGTAATTTTGCCTCTGTACACCACCACAATGGATTTGAAATGAAGAAATCAAGATTTAATTGAAGTGTAAACCTTCAGCCTTAATTTAAGGGGTCAGGTATTGTCCTGTTTCCTTATTATTTCATGACAAATTAAGGAGATAAAAGGTCTGGAGATAATTTCATGTGTTGAATTTGCATTTGGTAGCTCTTAATGGGAATAATATGCGGTCAAAAGAGGTGTCAATGCAAGAGAATGAAGGCATTATTAGACTGAAAAAAATTAAACAGTCCTACCAGAGAGATTGCAGAAACTTTACGAGTGGCCAAATCAACAATTTGGTACGGTTTACCTCAAGATGCAAACCACTGGTAACATTCAAGTATGAAAGGCCAGATTAGACTTTGCTATATAGATATTTAAAAAAAAAAAAAAAAAAAAAAAAAAAGGCTGATCAGTTCTGATGTAAGATTAACTTGTACCAGCATGATGGGAAGAGAAGAGTATGGGAAATGAAAGGAAGGGCTCATGATCCAAAGCTTGCCACACCGTCTGTCAAATATGTGGTGGAAGTGTTGTGGCAGGGGCTGTGTGGCTGTGTGGCTGCCAATGGAACTGGGTCACTGGTGTTTATTGATGATGTGACATCAACTGAGCATGCTTTTCATTTTCTGAAGTCAAAACTGTAGGGAGAAAGACCCACAACCAAGCAGCAACTGAAGGCTGCAGTAAAGGGCTGACAAAGGGAGGAAACTCTGCATTTGGTGGTCCTTGGTGGCAGAAATTGTTGGCCCTCTGTTTTACATGATCTGGGAAGTAACGCTGTTTCCAGCATTGGAATGATATTTGCATATGGTTGTTGTTTATCACAAAAATTACTTTTAACAGTAATTCTAAGCATAGTCCAGTTCAAATCTAGATGAAAAGCCTTTAAGGCAAACATGACAGACAAGTTTGCTTAAGTAAGGTGCCAGTATGAATACCATGGACAAGGAGAGATTTGTGTAGTAATTTTTCTTCCTAGTTTTATAAACAGAAATGATTCATTGTTTTGCATTCTTGCTGCTTCCAATTGATCACATCCACGATCTGTTTTACACATTGGGGTTTCAATGAGGAAAATATGCTAATTTCCTCCATAAGGCTGCCTCATACGAAGACTGAGAATGCTGTGTGGGTGTGTAAGGATATTTTGGAGGAAAAAGAAGGCCATTTAGAGGCCATTGTAGACCCCCCATGCTTAATGTGAAATTCTTTTTCAGGAAGGTTGCTGTCATTTTTAACAGAGGATGATATTTACATAAAGTCAGTTATTGACACCCTTTGGGAGAAATGATGTCAACATTACACACAGTGGTACAAATTTTCACATAGAAAAATGGAGAAACAATGTACCTTTTCTCGATCAATAAAATTACTGTCACACGTACAGTAGAAGAACAGTATTTTGGGCTCCCAAGTGGTGTTTTGCCCCATTGCCGAGAGATCACAAGTTCAAATCCTGCTGATGTTACAGCCATCTGTGGCTGGGAGTCAAGAGTGCAGAAATGGCCATGCTCTCTGGGTGGGAGGGATGGTGTTACTATCTCCCCTGTCTGGCTTCTGTATGCTCATGTATGTATGTGATTCTTCTGAATGTGTTATGCTGAATGAGCAGCAGTTTGAAAAAAATTATGCAGCTGGCTAGCTTCATGTGTTTTGGATCATGCGCCTTCACCCTCCCTGGTTGTTAGCTGTTGTATGATGTGGAGAAATTGCTGGTAGGTGGAATTTGGCAGGTGACCAAATGGGGTCACAAAATGGGGCAAAAAAAGAAATATAGTATTTTCTCTCAAAAAACATGGCAAAACTGACAACCCTAAAGAATACAACACACTGTTTTCTAAACAAAACACACACACACACACACACACACACACACACACACACACACACACACACACACAAGACATATGATTGTTTATTTTTGAAAGAGTGGTTCTAATAATTCTGGAATTGACTGTATATGCTTGATTCGCTGTTTCAGTTACACTGTAGAAATTGCACGATATTGATAATAAAAGAAATAGATATATTAGCATATAGACTTTCACAGTGAAGGAATTGACCATAGTAACCTCTGAGAGTGACTGGAAAAAAAGAGCAAAAAAAAAAAACGGCGTGAATGATGGATAGATAATGCCTTGCAACCTGACAGACATGTGATGCCCACAAGACCAACAATCAATGGTGAGTCTGCTGAAGGATTTGAACTATGTCAGCATCAGATACATCAGCGTGAGCCTCCCCTGCCCCAGCAGCCTTCATCTAAGTGAGACTATGATTTATATATATATATATATATATATATATATATATATATATATATATATATATATATATGTGTGTGTGTGTGTGTGTGTGTGTGTGTGTGTGTGGTGTGTAATATAATATATATATATATATATATATAATATATATATATATATATTTCTTACACCTAATTTTACATGGGGCTGTGTAAATGCTTTTGATACAAACATGTACATTCATGTCTACTAAACTCCTGAATGCAGTAAAACTGTTCTGAGTGATGCTACTGACTTAATTTGCAGCCAGAGGAAACCGTTTGTTGCCCAGGATTGCACAGATATATCACAGTGACATCTAGAGTAATGAAAAAGTACATACAGCAACAATCCAGCTGAGCAGGCAGAAACCAGCAGAGAGAGATACTTTGTATATATTGTAACCTTAGTTTTGACAGGTATAGGTCAAAGGTCAAAAAGATACACATTCTAACTCTCTATATGTAGATCAAAGGTCATGATCATAAAAATATATATAGTTATGTTAAATCTGGATCACATCCATTCGTGACCATACATGGTACGGCCATGTGTTTTCCACCCACACAAGTTGCAAACATGGTCTTTGTAACACTCTGTGGTAGGTCATAAAAATGTATATAGTTATGTTAAATCGGGTTCCCATCTATTCCTGACACAAACGTTACCATACCTGTTACGGCCATATGTTTTCCACCCCACACACGTTGCACATGTTCTTTCTAACACTCTGAGGTAGGTCATAAAAATATATATAGTTATGTTAAATCGGGTTCCCATCTATTCCTGACACAAACGTTACTAGTTATGTTAAATCGGGTTCCGATCCATTCCTGACACAAATGTTACTATACATGGTACGGCCATGTGTATTACACATCCAAACAAAAATATGACACACACAAACACACTTTATTTTCACATTATTTAAAAGGAATTTAAGTGTTATGTACTAAATTAACATAATTATGAACACAAGTTGTTAAGTTGACAATCATTTTTAAAATTACATTTTTCCATTTAGATTGTCTGCAGTAGAATGCAGTCTTTTAAAACAGGAAAAATGACTGCCTTTAAGTTTTATAACAATAGTAAGTAAAATCCAGTGTGATTTACATTACAAATCTCATACGTAACATCTCTGCAGGATTTATAGACGTTAAAGCACTGAATGAAATGAGCAATATAGACAAAAAATAAACACTCTGTGTCTACTACTTTTATCTCTCTCATAGAACTATCCACAGTCCAAAGGCTGTGGAGCTAGAAGGCTACGTGTGCGAATGACAAAAATTTTTAAAAAATAAAATAAAAAATGTATCAATACATGAAATTAGATTACACAATGTAGTTGAGGTTTACATGAATAAGTAGAAATGTAATCATGCTTATCTTTCCTATAGCACAAATGAAAAGCCCTCTCTAGATGAGCAGATTTGTCAAATGAAACTTTTTCCTTCTTATCCACTGCTACGGTAAACTAAAGGGTAGATATTCAAATTACACAGCTAAGTATGACTAGCATCAGCTACGTGTAGTATTGCAAAATAGTCCATGAAATGTATTAGAAGGTGTAGCCTATACACGAGTCCACTATTGGTCATATCACTATTGAGAACATGCCCCAAATTCATTGCTTTAGTAGAATTTAATTGTAAGTGAAATGATATTCACATTGTAATGTCCTTAGTATTTATTCAGTCTACAGGTCCTCTAACACTCTGTTAAATGAATAAATGTAAATGTACTACAACGTAAAATTTAGTTTTAAATCAATTAATTCAGAAATTACACACAATGTTAAGTTGATGTAATTATCAAGATTATTATGTCAACACAACTCATCAAAATAATGTGTACGACTTTAAATATTTAATTAATTCAATAAATAAGAATTTTTATCTTGCAACCCCACATTAAATTTAGATTGTGGGGGTTTGTTTTGTATAGCTCCGCTGTTAGAAAATACATGATGGTTGAATGTGAACATAAATGAGCAGAATGTAAGCTTGTGAAATAAATGAAACTTTATTGATTGCACTTTTTGTGAAAATGGCATGACTTTGAATAAAAATTTACAGAAATAAATACTCTAAATCATTGATATACCCGAAGAAATGTAAAAAAAAAAAAAAAAAAAAGAAAAAAAAGTTTTTACATACCGTCTAAATAGGTCCCTTTAGGAGGTAACCGTTTTAAAGACGGTGTTTTATAAGAAACGCGCGTATTACATGCCTTCTAAACCTAACCCTTTAGGATGTAAAATGTTTAAAGTGCTGCTTAAAAGAATCGAGAGTTTTGTTTAAACTAGAAGACACATTTTCCGGGCAATGTCTTGTAGGCCTATACACAGTGTCCTACACATCTGAAGTGTGTGTGTATGTGGGTGTGGGGGTGTGCGTGCGTGTGTGTGTGTGTGTTAGAGAGAGAGAGAGAGAGAGAGAGAGAGAGAGAGAGAGAGAGAGAGAGAGAGAGAGAGAGAGAGTGTCATGTGTTTCCTGGGGGTTTGCTGACCAGAATGCTTACAGTATGTTTATGTTAATGAATTAAGGGACGAGTCGTGTGTTTCAGGGTTTAACGATCCCTACCAATGTGTACATTTGTGGTTTAAGTGAATCTTTGTTTCTGAAATTACTTCTGTGGTAATTATCAGTTTGTGTAACTAATCTATCAGAAAATACTAGACCTGGTGACTGAATGTGGTAGATGTATTAGAATTTTGGACATGTGTAGCTCCCTATGTGTATGATCTATGTGTAATCCTTCTGTCAAGAAATGAACAGACTGAGGTTTGTGAAATAATTGAACTATTTATTGGCTACGTTGTTGAGAAAAACACTGTGATGTGTAAAACATTTCTACAGTCCTTCAACGCTGTATGATGTCGTTGTTCTCTTTTACTGAAAGAAAGGTCAAAACCATCGGTGTTATTCGTTGTGGAGACTGAAGTGACAATATGTCTGAAGAAAATGAAAATATGTATTACATATCCTACCTTCTAACCAGGTTAATTTAAGGGTGAAAAAACCTTTTTTAAAGACGGTGTTTTAAAAGAGTCGTGCATTTTGTTTAAACTATAAACAAGATTTCAGAAAATGGTTCGCCAACGAGGATACTTACACAGAACTATCGCTAAATACATAAGCTTTTGTCTATGCTTTGACATCCCATGTCCCAGCAGTACATTTAGGACCTCTGATGACCATGTGGGTGTGTGGGGGTGGGTGTGAGAGAGAGAGAGAGAGAGACACAGGTGTTCTTTTGGGGGTTTTGCTGACCAGAATTCTTACAAATGTGTTTGTTAACGAATTAAAGGGAGTCGTGTGTCTCAGTGTTAAAATAATGGTTAAGACGTTGTAGTTAAAACACAGAAGAAACTCTGCAACTATCTCTTACAGTGTCTGCTCTGAGAAATCCTAATACCCTTAGAAGATTGCTGTGTATTCACCAACAAGAGGACCTGTTGAAATGAGAGAGGACCTGACTTTTGCTCCAAAATTAAAAAAAAAAAACCAAGAGGTTAGTTTGCCATTGATTAATGAAGGTAATGTAAAGACGTTGTTGTTTAACCCTGAGCAGGGCGTCAACAACTCCAAAGATCGTGTCTTAAGTCCGAGGGTTTAGTTAGGAGGTAGAAAAACATTTAAAGACGGTGTTTTAAAAGAAACAAGTGTTTCATCCTTAATGGTAAAAAAGAAAAGTGTTTGTACTCCAATATGAAATAAAACAGCGGAGACACACTGAGTACATTTCTGTTCCACAGTCTATAAGGATCCCAAAACTTCATGTAGTGTGGAAAAATATATACACCCTCCGTGACTACGTTACTTAAGGTTTAAACATTTTTATTTTGTGATGGCAGCAAGACAAAACGGTTGTGCATTTGGTATCTGGTGATTTTAGAATTAGGCCCCAAATGTCAAATATGTTTTGTGTATAGCTTCGTCAGGCAAAGATCGCGATGGTATGGAAAGAGCATACAAGAGTAATTGGGGTGATCTAATGCTTAGGACTTGTACAGTACTTCAACTCGGGAACGTCCCACCATGGCGTTCAGAGAGGCATTATCTAAGGTACACGTATATATAATATAGATCAGATCACCAGTCTGTCTTTACCCACTCCTGATCTGCAGTCAAAATGATTAACGTTTATTTCCTTGTAGGGGTTTATGACCGGGAGCAGTCATATACACTACAAGCCAAAGTTATAGAAGCAGTCGAGTTATTTTAAAAGGTTCTAATAGACATTTAGTGTAAACTAGTGTAAAAAAAAAAATCTCTGAAATATTTCAGTGAAAATAGTGGTCCATATTTAATGCATTATATTAGAAATGATAGTGCAGTCTTTGTTGATCAGTTACCAACTCATACTTTATAATAATTTGTTTAGGAGCATCTGAATCTGACAAATAACTTTTATTGCATTTAGGCATACAATAAAAGTTAATAAAAAATTAGGAAGAAATGACTTGTGCACTACTGCTGCGGATATTAAGTCAAACCATTTTGTTCAAACTTCAGCATGACCCATAGAGAAGCAGAAACTTATGGCACCTTATGAATACCATGTGAAGGATTAAGTTGACTCGTCCCTTACAGTTACAAAGACATGTCCTTGTGCAGGATCACCTTCACACCAGCATTGATCCCCTCTTATCCCATTTCAACGTATAAGAAAAGACAAAAAGTAATATAAGATGTATAAGAATATATTTATAAAATATAAAACATTATGGGGAAGAAACATAAAATATTATTTAACAAGGTCTGCCGTTCAGCCCTCTTAACTGTGAGAGCATTATCAGTATTGTACAGCACTTGGGGACAGTAGTTAGCTTTCAGATGTCAGATATAAAACAACTTTTTGAGTCACAGTGCCAAACTACTGGTATTATATTTGGATCCTTCTTTTTCAGCATGAAGGACTGGCATTTATTTAATAGACAGATGGTACAGCCATATACTTGATCAGAGGATTTAGGAATTTCTTTGAGAAAGGTTCATTGTTTTTGTTCTTTTATCATGGCTTTAGCTTGTATACTTACTTTGGTTAGTGACTTAAACTGTTTTATTAGGTATTGACAGATTTCATTAACAGGGAACGATGATAGGTGAAGATTAAGTTGGTATGCGTGTACAAAATAAAACTGTCTATATGTATATTTGTCTGCTATGTATCTGTTTAAACACTGCTGTAATGGCGATATAAAGAGAGAGAGATACCCATTTACTAATTCATAGAACCCCTTTCCACCTTTTCAAGTTCGTTATACATTTTTCTTTTC
Source organism: Ictalurus punctatus (assembly GCF_001660625.3). Classification (NCBI taxonomy): domain Eukaryota; kingdom Metazoa; phylum Chordata; class Actinopteri; order Siluriformes; family Ictaluridae; genus Ictalurus; species Ictalurus punctatus. The sequence goes on along the minus strand of NC_030418.2, from coordinate 8,524,148 downwards.
AAGCATCGTGTTCAGACATTGCAAATCATCAGACTGAAGGTTAAGGGTTACTTAGATTTTTGCTTCTTCAGCATAAAAAAAGTCTAAACATTAATCTTATTATTAAACTCAGAAACAATATAACTGTATGGTTGTGATCATAATAAAAGGCAACGTGAAAGGTGACTTAATTCTCAATGAGATTTCTCTATGTTCTAAATGACCTTTCTACAGTATATGCCATTAAGTCCTAGTGTCCAGCCATCATTACAGCACGGGAGAGGAAATCTCGTTTATCAGATGTGTGATGTACGTCTAGACAATCTGATAACAAACTATACACACAACAGTTATGTTGAGAAAATTCAGATTGATCTTCGTTCCCAAATAACATTGGATAAGATCCATAGTTTACAGCATCTGTCCTACACGTATTTAATCTGTATTACGAGTACTGAACAAGTTAGAGGAGGAGAAAATGTAGATTTACTGTTCATTGGAACTTTATTGTTTATTTAGATCTGTCTTGATTCATTTTCATATTCAAATTTAAAAAAAAAAAATACATAACGTAACATAACATAATGTATGAATGTAGGAACATGGATTTTCACCATGCGACTCTTTTCAGAAAATGGTCTTTCTCTGTTTCTTATGCACACAGAACCTACTTTTCTTTTCATAAAATCATACACCAATTTACTATTCCTGTATAGGGTTTGAGTAAATATAGATAAACTCATTAATGCACTGTAAGAGAGAGAAGATAGTTTGTATATATTGTAACCGTAGTTTTGACAGGTATAGGTCAAAGGTCAAAAAGATACACATTCTAACTCTCTATATCTAGATCAAAGGTCATGATCATAAAAATATGAATAGTTATGTTAAATCTGGATCACATCCATTCGTGACCATATATGGTGCTGCCATGTGTGTTTTTCCGCCCCACACGTTGCGCACACCTGGTACATCTTTTCACATAGAATATGAAACTCTCTGTGGTAGGACATAAAAATATATATAGTTTTGTTAAATCTGGTTCACATCCAAATCGTGACCATACCTGGTACGACCATTTGTTCCCCCCAACTCACCCCACCCCACCCCACACACACACTGACACAAATTGCATAGTCATGTTTCTCTCACACTCTGTGGTAGGTCATCGACCATGTGTCGTCCCCCCCCCCCCCCCCCCCCCCACCCACACAGACAAAAACTTGCATAGTCATGTTTTTCCTCTTCACATAGAATATGAAGCTCTCTGTGGTAGGTCATAAGAATATATATAGTTTTGTTAAATCTGGTTCACATCCAAATCGTGACCATACCTGGTACGACCATTTGTCCCCCCCCCCCCCCCCCCCCCACCCCACTCCACTGCACCCCACCACACACAGAACCAAATTGCATACTCATGATTTTCCTCTTCACATAGAATATGAAGCTCTCTGTGGTAGGTCATAAGAATATATATAGTTTTGTTAAATCTGGTTCACATCCAAATCGTGACCATACCTGGTACGGCCATGTGTATCCCACATTCAAACAAAAATATCACACACACACACCCACACACACACACACACACAAACACACACACACACAAACACACACGTGCATGTACAGACAAACGCATGCATACGAACCTGCTTATAAAAGTCGAGCATCCCTCTAGGCTTTATAATACTCTGTACTTAGAACAACGTGTGCGATCTTACAACATGGCTGATGTTTGTCCTAACGCGCCGAAAAAAGCTCACCCTTTTTTGGGAAGAATAGAAAAAATGTTAGAACATGAAAAGATTCAATATTGGGTAATGTCAAACGAATGTACAGCCGGGTTTTTTTTCGATGCAGAAAAAGGAACCGTTTTGCTTTTCAAGTTCTCGGTCCCGGGACACATCCACTGGAGCCGTGCTACAGAGAACGTAACTTTTAACAAAGGTGACTGGAAAAAGTTCAGAAAATGGTGCAAGGATTTTGACTACATTGTTAGAATGGATTTCTTTTCCCCGGATGCGTACAGACGTAAATGGAACAGTACGTCTCTTCAATGCAAATACTGTATCAGAGCAACAAATTTCTCCAAGAACCAAGTTTCACTGCACTGTGCTGCTGTATTAACCGGTGACAACGCCCCTGATAACAAAGAGAATTGTGAAGTGAGGTATGACCGAACCAGCTGGCACGATCTGCAACGCTACTTCCGGCAAATCGATGAATTATTCCAAAAAACTGGAAGAGACAAAGAAATGATGCAAATAAAAAAAAGGCTAGAAGAAGTCTTATTCTGAGATCGTCAATATACTATTCTTGATCAGAAACTCCACCTCCCCAAGACTCCTCCCACACGCTATATAAATGAGTCTGATTACATATCGATCCAAAGTATTCTGAGCGTCAACCAGCAATATGTCTTGTGAAATCAACCCCGTTTTCTACACCTCTGATGCAACCCTGTATGCTACTGCTGATGATGATGATGATGATGATGATGTGACCAGTTCGGGTTTTGAAGACGGTGAAAGCCTAGGAAAAAGAAATCTGACCTGTCTGACAACCAACGATGAAGCCGACGGGTGTATAACCAACACTGTTCTAACCATCATACGTGCTGTTACGGGGGAACTGCTGGACAGAGTTATCCAACAAGATCTGAAGGACAACTGTCACGGCTGCGCGATCGATCACCCGAGTCAACTCCAACACGCGTGTTTGTTCGATCCTGAAGAGTACTATCTACACCTAAACACCTACCGATTGCTGAAAAAACTGTTTAAACCATGGTTCAAATACACATTGGCAAGAGGTCTGAAACTGTGTGGAATCAAACACACTCCTTCCCTGGAAAAAATTCAAGGCATCGCTGAAGCCACCGTGTGTGAATGGCGAGACGAGCCTCACATCAAAACCGTGCTGAACGAGGTCAAGGAGAAAACCAAAGACGTTTTCAACGAGCAAGTGTGCGAAGACGTCGTAGATTACTGGAACTTTCACTCATCTCTGGAACCTGCTGAACCATCGCATACATGGGAAACCTCAAAACAAGCCACGTCTATTCTAACTGCGAGAAAAGGCTGAAGCCGATTAAAACAAAAATGCTGAAGACATTCGTAAATAGCGTGTGTCCTTAACACATAGGTGTGTAACAAGTTTTTTTTTTTTATATGTATTGCTGAATCAATTGAATGTAAACTAAACATGTATCTAAACCTGCGTGTGTTTAGAAATGGAAAATGTTACTTTGATTGAATATGTAATACCTTACTCACGTGTTCTGAGATAAATGCTTATTCTACACTGGTGTTTGATCATTCTTGTCTTGACACTCGAAAATGACTGAACGATTGATGAAGAATATATATTATACACCGTCAGAACCTGGTTCGTACGGTGGTGTTGAGAGTTTGCAAAGAGCTATTGTTGAGAAAATAGGTAAAAGAGCTAATGATACTGAAATAAAAAACTGGTTAGCAGAGCAGGATGCATACAGTCTACATAAACCAGTATCTACAAAGTTTAAAAGAAACAAGGTTTTTGTGAAGAACATCGATGAACAATGGCAAGCTGATTTAGTCGATATGAGCAACTTGTCAGAGAGTAACGACAATGCAAAATTTATGATCACGTGTATAGATATTTTATCCAAATATGCCTGGGTACGTGTGTTACGAAACAAGACCGGAATCGAAGTAACTAAAGCTTTTGATTCCATTCTAAATGAAGGTAGGGTCCCCAGAAAACTACAAACTGATCAAGGGAAGGAGTTTTTTAACAAAAATTTTCAAACATTAATGAAAAAACATGACATTATTCACTTTGCTACGGGTACGGGGCAAAAAGCATCAGTGTGTGAAAGGTTCAACAGAACGCTAAAGACCAGGATGTGGAGATATTTTACCGCTTTTAACATGAGAAAATACATCGACATAGTTCAGGATTTGATTCAAGCGTACAATCACAATTACCATTCCAGCATCAAAATGAAACCTGCCGAGGTCAACGAATCCAATTCCTTCAGAGTATTTAAAACCCTCTATGGATTGTTCACACCTAAATTAAAGAAACTAAATTTCAAGTTTAAAGTTGGTGATATCGTTAGAATTTCTCGTTTAAAAAGACAGTTTGAGAAAGGATACGAGCAAAACTTTACGGATGAATATTTTACAATCTCCGAACGGATACCGAGAGATCCCCCAGTGTATAAATTACGAGACTATGATGGTGAAAAAATTGACGGAACATTTTATGAACCCGAGCTACAAAAGATCATTATCGGTAAGGACAAGACGTTTAAAATTGAGAAAATCTTGTCTGAAAAGACCCGAAACCAGAAAAAAATCTGCCTGGTGAAATGGGTGGGTTGGCCCGATAAATTTAATTCGTGGGTTCCGGTCGAAGACGTAGTTAACATAACAAAAGGATCACCGTGAACAAAACTGAAAACTATACTCATTAAACCATGGAAGAGTGTGGTTTCTTTGTGACCCTTCCAAGCAACGCGTCTTTGGATATTTACCCTAATAATAAGATCTCGCATTACACTACTAAATTCGCCAAACCAATCGATTTGAACGGAATATGGGAAGTATCGCTCGCAGAGGTTCAATATATCCAGAGTTGGTACTCGTTAACGGAGGAAGACAGTATGTGTCATATTATTCAGAGGGATGGAAAGAGAACACTAAACAGTAACTTTAATATCACTCCAGGATATTATAAAAATATCGATGAAGTGGTTAGTGAAATCAACAACAACTTAAAGAAAATGGAGCTCGGAATAGAGCTATTCTATAACCCTATGAAAAATAAAATACGCATCGTATCCCAAAAACATTTTGCGTTCAAAGCTAATGGAAAATTAGCATATATGCTCGGTATGAACCCCGGTGTTCCGATAACGGCCCGAGAACCAGAAGCGCCTAACCCCTCTGATATTCACGCAGGCTTTTATACGATGTATGTATATACAGACGTTATCGAGTATCAACGAGTTGGTGACAGTTTTGCTCCGTTACTGAGATGCGTACATATAACGGGTGAAAACAACAAAGTCGTCACAATTACTTATGATAAGTTGCATTACGTACCTCTCACCAAGAACCACATTACCGATATAGTAATCGAAGTCAAAACGGATCAGAACAAGCCTATACCTTTTAGTTACGGGAAATTTATTGCTAAACTACACTTTAGACCCGCTAAACATTCGTTCCGTGTGTAAAATGATGGATAGGGGCTACGTTCATCCGCAGACCTACGTGGATTATTATGTCCACCAGGCTGGAAATGGTCTTCCTGGGTTTCAAGGCGCCCCCACCATGTATGGGTCGGGGCTAGGAGGACTGTTCAAGGGTCTTTTTAGAATGGCGGTTCCGTTCCTCAAAAGGGGTTTTGCTATTGCAAAGCCTCATTTAAAAACAGCTGCTAAAGGGTTCGTAAGTGACGTATTCAACAACATTATGAGCAAGACACAAGCTCAGAATCAAGACGGATCGGGGCTTGCGTTGACAGCGCGTAAAAAATCTAAAAGGCTCCCAGGGCGTCGACATGTGGTTCCTAATAAAAGACGTAAGGTTACTAAAATCAAGAACAGTGTGAAAAAGACCGAGCAGAGAGGCAACAGGCACCCTTACATCTCTCACAAGAGAAATCGGCTGAACATTTTCTAACATCATGGCGTTCTTACACAGTCTATCCTCAGAGTGTACCAAGACAGAATTGGATATTTTCACATTACCTTTTACCCAAACGAGTATCGAAAAGTACACTTATGTCGAAATACCACCACTTTCCGCTCTTACGGACAACGGGCCCCTGGAGTTCTACGTGGCTGGAAACGGGGAGGATTACCTCGACTTGAACAACACTTTTTTGCATCTGACCTGTAAAATCGTGAACCCCGACGGTTCCAATATAGCTAACGATGCAAAGGTTGGGGTCGTTAACTACCCCGTAGCCTCACTTTTTTCACAAGTGGATGTCATGCTCGGGGATCGTCTTATTTCTCAATCTAGCAGTACATACCCATACCGAGCCACCTTTGAAAGTCTTATCAACTATGGAAAAGATACACTGGAAACACAATTTTGCACCGGGCTATTCTACAAAGACACAGCGGGGCATATGGACGCCACAGACCCGGACGGACGAAACGAAGGCCTCAAAAAAAGGGCCAGTTTCAGTGCTGAAAGCAACACCTTCGACCTGATTGGACACATTCACTCGGATATATTTTTTCAGGATAAACTTTTACTGAACGGGATCGATTTGAGGATTAAAATGGTTCGCAGCAAAGCTGAATTCTGTTTGATGAAGGAAGGAAATGCAAATTTCAATCTGAAAATACTCAACGCTTCTCTTTTTGTGAAGAAAGTAACCATCTCACCGTCTGTAAAAATCGGTCACGGACAAGCACTTCTCACCGCCACAGCCAAGTATCCGATCGAAAGAGTCTGTTTGAAGACCTTCAGTCTAGCTGCAGGGAGTCGCATTTGTTCACAAGAGAACCTCTTCCTCGGTCCCTTACCTAAAACCATTATCTTTGGGATGGTTGACAACGACGCCTTCAGCGGGTCGTACAATAAAAACCCTTTTAATTTTAAACATTACGATGCAGAGTTTATCGCGCTGTACGTAGATGGTACGCAATATCCCGCAAAGCCGTTTCAGCCTGTTTTTCAGTCCGGTAACGTGGTCCGTGAATTCCATTCTCTAATTTTAGCATCAGGAAAGCAGCTGAAAGATCAGGCACTGTCGATAAACAGAGAAGAGTACCTGAACGGATATACTTTATTCGCTTTCAACATGAATCCCGATGACGATTGTGGGCAACATTTGTCATTAATAAAATCGGGCAATATGCGATTGGAACTCAGATTTCGTCAACCACTTCCGATCACGGTGAATCTAATAGTGTATGCCAGTTTTGACAGCATTCTAGATTTGGGTCAATTGGGCGGTTTCCTGCTCTCCTACTTTAACCAAGTTTAAAAAATTTTGCAGCACAGACGCGTAGAGTTTCGCCTTATCGTAATCATTCAGATCAGTCCTTGATAAAATACCACGTATTGCATCGTCCAAGTTGTTTTCAACAGTCTTTCTTATGGATTCCTTCTCCGCGGTGATGTTTCTAAGTTTATCGATCTGATGTTGAGGGACTAAATACATTTTCTCAGCAGTCTCCATGTTAATTGTTGCGGGACGCGATTAAGCTGCTTATAAAAGGATTGGCTACACTGAGCAAAGGCAGAAGAAATCCTCCGGATTGATTAATAACTTTCCTTTTTCTTTCAACGGATGCTCTTTTATCAGCAAATAGTTTGATCCATTTTTTTTGTTTTTTTAAAACCCGATACTGTTTTGTCGTCAGTGGTATGTTTCCCCTGAGCACGTTTAAAGCTAGTTCACATACGCTCAGGATGAGATCTGTGGGCGCATCGCGTAATATATCCTTTCTCCTTCGGGATGGAGACCTGTGTAATGAATTCAGCAACGGGAGGGTTTTTTTCAATCGCTCAGACATTTGTTGTCGATACTTTAAAGTTTTTTCTTCTTCTTCGGAACATACACAACCGGTTTCTCCCTCGGAAACAACCCTGAACGGAGACGAAGTTCTTCTGGCGTTTGTGCTTTCAGGTCAACAAATAAATACCCGTAAGGTCTAGAGACGGCATCGAGAAAGCATTCTAAAAAATACTTGCTGTTACCCGGATACATTTGACGAGCCAGTATGCTGATCTGTAATTTATCTCTAGGGTTTTTAAAAAGAACCATGTAGTTGGTGTTCAGGTTGATTGTTCTACTGGTCTTTCCTTGAAAAAACAAGTTTTGAACGAGGTAGATGACGCTCAGATTTCTGTGGTGTGTGTATTTTGTAAAAGCCTTTTCTACTTCGTCATTTTTACTGGCGGTTTCCATCAAGTCATCGATTACCAACAAGTTTTTTTTATTTGGAGGAAATAGTTCGTCATCACACAAAGAATCAGGGATTCCTTGAAGAAAAATTATTTTTATTCTGGTCAATAATTCATCGTACAGAGGCTGCCAACACGTATAACACCAGACAATGTTTTCCGGAACAACCGACATTGCCTCTTTACAGTTTTCCAACAGCATTTTGATAAAAAAAGATTTTCCACTATTACTCGGTCCACATACGATACATGAAAAGGGAAGTTGCATCCTAGCGTCAAAAGCAGTCACGTTCATATTTTCCTTTACAAAACACATCAACAGAAACTATACACACCTATATACAAGAATAGTCTTAATAGCCGTAAGGGAGAGTTGTAAAATCAGATAATAAAACACGCTTATCGTACACAACCCTGAACCTTTTCAACTGTGATTTGTTTCTCAAATGAAACCCCTTTTTATCTCTCACGATTTGGTTATGCGTGGTTACGAGATGACCTGTATGATCCGGATTTTTCACTCGCTCGTCCACCAGTTCTGTTAGTGATTTCAAATTGACAATTTCAGAATTGATATAATTTAAAGTAATGCCTTTAGCTTTCATGGTTGTTTTTCCTTTCATGGTTTTGTAACCGTAGGTTTTAGGACCTGCGCTTACAAATTCCACGATTTGATCGCCATCATCTAGTTCGCTGGTAAGTCCACCCAAGTAATCGCTTAAGGGTGGCATCCAGTCACCTTCCTTACTTTTAAAAATGACGCTATCTGTGTCTGTGTACAAACAACGCTGATCCAATCGATCCATCAAATTGTACAGCTCAAGCCTAGCGTACGCTGTAGTGAAAATGCCGATGAATACATTAGCGTTTAGCGGTTTAATCAATCTCTCGTCTGCGTAACGCCACTGTACCATCGCCACCTCCTCATTCAAAAAAGAGAACTGACTCACATTATAAATATCGGAGAACATGAACTGTAAAAACTCGGCAGGATCTCGAATTAAGGTCGTGTTAGATCTGTCTGGTCTTTGACACATCTTACCCCACAACGAGTTTAGTGCGAGTTTAGCCACGGATCTTTTGGCAGGATTAACAGTGATAAATTTCGGATCCAACGTAATCCCTTCGTTCTCCTCATATTTGCGAATGTACTCACGTTTAGATGATTCATCAACGACCCAGGACGGATAACCTGAACTTTCCTGTTTGGTCTTGAGGAACATTTTAATATATCTCGTAAAAAGCTTATCAGACCTTTTAGGAAAGTGCCACACTTCAAACACTTTTAGAATTTTGTAACCTTTTTCGACGGCTTTCTCAATTTCGATAGATGCCCATGTTCCGATAAGAGCTCTCTCCTGAGCCGTATGATCGCAATGTTTTAACTGATGTTCGGCACACGTTCTACATAGAGGAAAGAGGAGTTTGCTTTTTACACGAAATGGTAGAACAGGTGCCCACAGACCCCTAGGTGGTAATACCTTTGCTCTAATGATACCGAAGTAATTTTTCAGAGGTTGAAAGTCACGATAAATGATGATAGGGTGATCGATCGGGTATGTCTTTGTCTTATTTACGAATGGGTAAAGCGATGTAAAGTCGAAATAATCGATTCTCTCACCGGGTTGAGCTACATAATGCAAGTTTAACGCGTTTGTTCGACCGCCGTAAAGAGCATCTCGAGGGTTTAAACGCTCAGGAAAGTCAAAGTCTTTTAGAAAATTTTGCACGAGATTGTCGTTTTTCTTCATTTCATTCCACTCGTGTTCCCACATCAGAGTGACTTGCAAATTGAGAGTGTCTTGCAAATTCTTAATTCTCTCCATCGATTTTTGACGGATATCTCCGAAGGTTGCGTTTGATTTGGTAAGAGGATGCAGGGTCATTGAGGGAAAACACTTTTCACAGCCGTGATAAAAACACCCAAGAAACTCAAAAACCTTACGGTTTTCCCCTTCCTCACAGTAACCATCTACGTAATAGTTACCGAACCTGACTTCACCTTCGTTCAACGCGTGGCGAATGGGTAGGTTTTGCGTTTTTGAAACATATTCGAGCCATTGTATGGAAGGTGTTGAGAAAGATTTCTGAGTGGTGATGTAATTATCAAGAGGCGGAATAGCTAAAGTGTCTTTACGCAGGAAGTTGGTTCTAAAGATTTTCATGCACACAGATGCGATCGTTATGCATTTAAAAGGATCGACCTTTGTACTATCCAGAATTTCTTGTCTGAAAGCTATACAACCCTTTCTCAAAATTTCTACATCGTTCACACAGTATTCCGCCATCTCTTTCTTGAAATCAAACACTTTGTCAGAAACCGTTCTGTACCACTTAAAGAATTCTTCTCTATCCTTAGGCATCATGCCATCTACACCGTAAAACTTAGGGTCAGGATACGGCCCTACGTAATCCTGATGTTCTACGGTGTTCCAGAAATGGGGAAAATAGCCTTTCATGCTTTCCGAAAAACCCATGGCTTTTGGGATGCTACTCAATTTCATGGGTAAGAACGATAGACTATCAATGTAGGACTGACGAAACGCGGTATCGATGAAACACAAAATTTTACCGCCTTGTGCTATGATTTCGGGTGTGATTCCTTCTTTCACTAAATGGTTTAACAGAAGGTATGAATCGAACCCTCTAGCGTTATGGGCTATAAACTTGTATCCGTGGTATGCATTACACCGAAACTTTTTAAAGAAGGCACTGACGCAATCATCCCCTTCAGCCACCCACTCCTCACCCTTAAAATCAATACAGCATATGAAATTAGCTACATGTGTTCCTGTTTCCTGCCTAGTCTCGAAATCGTAAAACACATAATCCGTATTTTCGCTTTCTTTCCTGGCCCTCTGTATAAAACATCTATGCTCGATATCCTCATCGAGTTTTTGGCCACAGAGTATGCATTTCGAATGGGCACATACGTGATTCTCTCGATTAGAAGGTTTATCCCTTATCACACGTTTACATTTACCGCAGTAGAATCCCGTTTCACACATAGAATATTCGCCTTTGTGCGATTGAATCTTTGCTTTATGCCTCTCGAAACAGTATTGGGAGCTACACAGTCTCTGACACTCTGGACATTTAGTAACATTCTTAGGGTGTTTGTAACAATCGGGGTCGTGACAAACGTTGCAGCTATAAGCGCATTTATGCTTCCATAAAACGTCAAACCCCGAATGGCAGAAATGACAAACATGACTCGTTCCTAAAAGTCCGTTGATACTTTTAACCCCGTAATAGTGGTTGTCATGTAAAAACAAGTAAATGGTTTTTTCGTGGGGAGTCTTGCTAGTTTGAAAGAAAGAGTATCCGGCTTTGCTAGCAGAACAGTGTACGATTACGATTTTGCAATTCAAATGTCTCTCAAATCTCGGTACGTCAGCGAAGCTGACCGCGGTGTTTACGGATAATCCCACATCGTGTTGTAATTTTCTAGCGATTTGTTCGGTTTCAAAATCATTTTTTTCACGATTCAAAAGTTGGCTAACACACAAGGTGAAGCACATGTTGTCTCTGTTGTGAAAAATGTATAGATGCTGCATTTTCTTCTGCAGGGTTTCTGATTTGAATATATGGCCTATTTTCCTTCTAATTCCACCACCCCGAGGTGGTCGAACGATTTGGACGACTATTTCAAGGGTATTATCGGTAAAAATTTCACGTTTACTCTGAATTGCATTTTCGAGCATGGTCAGAAAAGAACCTAAATCGATGACACCATTGTCTAATTGAACGCGTGATGAAACATTGATCGTATCACCTCTAATTTCAACGGTGACTACATCCTTGGCAGAAATTAAATTGTTAGCGATTTCAATCGCGCTGTTTAAAATCTCTAAAACATAATTATAAAAATCTGCAAAGCTGTCAACGTTCGCGATAGAAGAAAAATTCACTCTTCTCCTAATCTCAGTGTTGTCGAATCTTTCCCGATTAATTATTCTAATATTAGGATCTAATCCATCACCCTCTTGCTCTACTTGGATATCGGGCGAGTTTTCCATCTGAGAATCTTGGGTATCGGGCGAATGTGTGTTTTCCATTTGAGAATCTTGGGTATTAGGTGAGTGTATGTTTTCCATTGGTCGGTTGCGTTCATTATCGTTTTCCGAATTTTGTGCAATATTGTCAGGGTTTTCGATTAAGTTAACAAGACCGTCATTTATCCTCATAAGACTTTGATTAAGTTCGTGTATCATATCATGAGAACATAACGGTCTAGGTTCCTGAGCGTTTTCTGGAGTCGAGACGATATTCTGAACGGGAGGTAATGACATATTTTCATTGATTTGATTCACCACGTCTATTAAACATGGATTTATCTGCATAGATTCTCTTTGTTCAATTAGGTTATTTTGTAGCTCTAACAGACATTGATTTAATTCGAAAAATATGTCGTGCGACGTCACCGGCGTACTTGATACAGTTTGAATGGAATTTCGACTGGGGTTTTCATTTTGAGTATTGCTCTGTTCTGACGATCTTAAATTTTCATTCAACTGATTGACTGCATCGATTAGATCAGGGTTTATTTGTACTGAATGACCGTGTTCATTTAGGTTATTATGTAACTCTAACAGACATTGATTTAATTCAGAAAATATATCATTTGGCGTCACCGTTGTGTTTGATACGACGTGATTTGGACTCTGATTAGGTCTCTCACTAACGACTTGGTGTGACGGAATTAAACTTTCGTTCAGCCGGTTGATCGCTTCAGTTAAACATGGGTTCAGGGGTGTGTGCGAATCATTTGAAAAACTCTGGTTTCCATCATAAAAGAAATCATGTGATAATGGAGAATTTTCGGTTCTCTTTTTTTTAGTCTCCATATCCGAACTGCATTTCAGTCGTTTCTGCGCCATATCTATCATACAATTTTCTAATCAACTTTATGCTCACTGTGAGACATTTATTCACATTTTCAAGCGTGCTGTACAGTAAAGGGATAAAATCTGTACCTCGACCAGAATCAAGTGTATAATCAATCTGTCCAAAGTTTTCCAATAAATCAGTCTTTGCTTCGAAGAATTCACGCCACACTGCGCAGATCTGTTGTAGTTCGATGTCTTGTTGAATGTCGGTTTCCGAGATGATTTCCTCTTGGTCTTCTATTGCATCACTCGTATCTATAAGTCAAAGAACATGTTCAAAGAGCTTTTATTTATTTATTTTTTGTGCTGTGTAAATAGAATGTAAATATACTACAACTCACCTGAAATATCTCCGTCATAATCACTGTTAGTCACGTTTCCCTCAAATTCTGAATATGATACAAACAATGTTATATTCACGTTTGAAATACTTTTACAGCATGAAACATTCACAATTTTATGTTGTGACTTACGTGTGGAACTCAGATTCAAAAGGTCATGAGTGGTTGTTTCGGGAATCTCATCATCAGAAATAATCACCAAGCTGTCTATAAAACAGTAAAACATACTTTTAATAACTTAACATTCTCATTTTAGATCACTACATAGATCTAAGAGACAAATTTTAATTACCTATACACTAGAATCAGATGAGCTTAACTCGGTCTTGCACTGTAATATAAATGTAATGAATATTTACAACTTAGATAAAGTATCGTACCAGATTACATAATGACCAGATAAGGATGATGATTTTTGTACTCAGAATGATTAGTTCTAAGTTTATATCAATATCATTGCCTACTGGATAATTACATAAACATTGTATTTCAATTTATATTTAACTATTAATTGATTAAAATACAAATTTTTACCTGCCGAGAAATCCATGGTGTCTGGAAGTAGTGAAGGATAGACTCTGGAAATTCTGTTGAACTTTGCCGATGTTCAAACTTTCGAAGTAGTGAAGAACTGACTCTGGAAATTCAGTCGAACCTTTTCCGATGTTAAAACTTTCGAAGTGCTCGACTTTATAAACAGGTTCGTATGCATTCGAGTGTGTGTGTGTGTGTGGGGGGGGGGGGGGTGTGTGTGCTCGGGAATGCATCAGAACGGGGGTTTTACGTTGTTGACCTTTTGACCTAGGTCTGACTCGGAGTGCTTCATATTCTACGTGAAAGGAAAAGATCGTGTGTTCCCGGGACCGAGAACTTGAAAAGCAAAACGGTTCCTTTTTCTGCATCGAAAAAAAACCCGGCTGTACATCCGTTTGACATTACCCAATATTGAATCTTTTCATGTTCTAACATTTTTTCTATTCTTCCCAAAAAAGGGTGAGCTTTTTTCGGTGCGTTAGGACAAACATCAGCCATGTTGTAAGATCGCACACGTTGTTCTAAGTACAGAGTATTATAAAGCCTAGAGGGATGCTCGACTTTTATAAGCAGGTTCGTATGCATGCGTTTGTCTGTACATGCACGTGTGTGTTTGTGTGTGTGTGTGTGTGTGTGTGTGTGTGTGTGTGTGTGTGGGTGTGTGTGTGTGTGATATTTTTGTTTGGATGTGGGATACACATGGCCGTACCAGGTATGGTCACGATTTGGATGTGAACCAGATTTAACAAAACTATATATATTTTTATGACCTACCACAGAGAGCTTCATATTCTATGTGAAGAGAAAAAACATGAGTGTGCAACTTGTGTGTGTGTGTGGGGTGGGGTGGGGGGGTGAGGGGGGGGGGGTTTGGGGGAACACATGGCCGTACCAGGTATGGTCACGATTTGGATGTGAAACAGATTTAACATAACTATATATATTTTTATGACCTACCACAGAGAGTTTCATATTCTATGTGAAAAGAAAAAACATGAGTGTGCAACTTGTGTGTGGGGTGGGTGGGGGGAACACATGGCCGTACCAGGTATGGTCACGATTTGGATGTGAACCAGTTTTAACATAACTATATATATTTTTATGACCTACCACAGAGTGTTAGAAAAAACATGAGTGTGCAACTTGTGTGTGTGTGTGTGTGTGTGTGTGTGTGTGGGGTGGGGTGGGGTGGGTTAGGGGGAACACATGGCCGTACCAGGTATGGTCACGATTTGGATGTGAAACAGATTTAACATAACTATATATATTTTTATGACCTACCACAGAGAGTTTCATATTCTATGTGAAAAGAAAGAACATGTGCGGAACGTGTGGGGCGGAAAAACACACATGGCCGCTCCATGTATGGTCACGAATGGATGTGATCCAGATTTAACATAACTATTCATATTTTTATGATCATGACCTTTGATCTAGATATAGAGAGTTAGAATGTGTATCTTTTTGACCTTTGACCTATACCTGTCAAAACTAAGGTTACAATATATACAAACTATCTCTCTCTCTTATGAGATTTGTAATGTAAATCACACTGGATTTTACTTACTATTGTTATAAAACTTAAAGGCAGTCATTTTTCCTGGTTTAAAAGACTGCATTCTACTGCAGACAATCTAAATGGAAAAATGTAATTTTAAAAATGATTGTCAACTTAACAACTTGTGTTCATAATTATGTTAATTTAGTACATAACACTTAAATTCCTTTTAAATAATGTGAAAATAAAGTGTGTTTGTGTGTGTCATATTTTTGTTTGGATGTGTAATACACATGGCCGTACCATGTATAGTAACATTTGTGTCAGGAATGGATCGGAACCCGATTTAACATAACTAGTAACGTTTGTGTCAGGAATAGATGGGAACCCGATTTAACATAACTATATATATTTTTATGACCTACCTCAGAGTGTTAGAAAGAACATGTGCAACGTGTGTGGGGTGGAAAACATATGGCCGTAACAGGTATGGTAACGTTTGTGTCACGAATGGATGTGATCCAGATTTAACATAACTATATATATTTTTATGACCTACCACAGAGTGTTACAAAGACCATGTTTGCAACTTGTGTGGGTGGAAAACACATGGCCGTACCATGTATGGTCACGAATGGATGTGATCCAGATTTAACATAACTATATATATTTTTATGACCTACCACAGAATGTTAGAAAGAACATGTGCAACGTGTGTGGGGTGGAAAACATATGGCCGTAACAGGTATGGTAACGTTTGTGTCACGAATGGATGTGATCCAGATTTAACATAACTATATATATTTTTATGACCTACCACAGAGTGTTACAAAGACCATGTTTGCAACTTGTGTGGGTGGAAAACACATGGCCGTACCAGGTATGGTCACGAATGGATGTGATCCAGATTTAACATAACTATATATATTTTTATGACCTACCACAGAATGTTAGAAAGAACATGTGTGCAACGTGTGTGGGGTGGAAAACACATGGCCGCACCATGTATGGTAACCAATGGATGTGATCCAGATTTAACATAACTATATATATTTTTATGATCATGACCTTTGATCTAGATATAGAGAGTTAGAATGTGTATCTTTTTGACCTTTGACCTATACCTGTCAAAACTAAGGTTACAATATATACAAAGTATCTCTCTCTACCAGCATTCCACAATTGTGGGCACTTCTTTATAACTCAGGAATCTATTTATTTATTTATTTGTTTATTTATATATTGACATACACACACACACATATATATATATATATATATATATATATATATATATATATATATATATATATATATATATATATATATATATATAAAAATTGTATATATATATATATATATATATATATAATTGTATATATATATATATAATTGTATATATATATATATATATATATAATTATATATATATATATATATATATATATATATATATTATATATATATATATATAATTGTATCACTGTCAGTGTATGTATGACATATATATTAGGGATGTAACCGAATGTGAACAAGTTTATTTTTTTTTTTTTTAAAGAAAGCTTGCCAGAAAGGTTAGACACTAGAGGTGTGTATCAGATTGGGATTGTGCTGACATTTCTGCCTGTTTTTTGTGCTGTTTTTCTGCCTGGAGTTTTATCCAGTCTTTCCAGTATTTCTGGTGACAGAGTAGTAGGGTTCTTATTTAATCAAAAGAAAAAGGGGGGGGTGTGTGTGTGTCAGATTTAGGCCTTACCCACTTTGTGTTTAAAACCAGAATGTAAAACCAGAAATGTATACACGTAAGGATGTTTGGGGCACTAAACAGATACAGATATGCAATCTGTATCTGTTAAGTGCCCCAAATACTGTATCTTAATGTGTATTCCAATTTAAGACACAACACTGATTAATGCCAGCATTATATATCTTCATATCTGACCACTCACTTCCAACCTCCTGCTCATTAACTTTTATTTGTTGCATTCCAGTCCTGTTGCACACTAACTCAACTCAAGTTTTCTGGCAAAATAAAAAAAAATTGGCCATCTTCTGTTTGTACAGTATCTTTATTTGTGTGTGCTTTATTTTGATGTGTGACCTTTTTGCTCTTAATCATAATTGATTACATGGACTGGGACTTGTGCATGAACCTTAACTAAGCACAAATTACACATAATGTTTTGTCTATCTAGGCCAGAATCACACAATTTGGACCACTTAAATTTTTTAACTCCTTACTTCATTTGAAGAGGATGTGCTAAATTCACAGTTCTTTTTTCCTACGTATAATTCCCTGGGGTATGCTGAAGTGAATGCACACCAACATCAGAAATTTGAGTGTACTTCCTTTCGACCATATTGGATTTTGTCAAAAACTGTTTTTGCGCTACTCCTTCAGCAAAATATGTCAAAATATTGTAACACCAAATTTGACATACATCACATTTAGATCAACCAGTACAAAAAATGAAAAAGAATGCTGATACTCTAAACGGTTTGCCTATAATTTGAGCCTCGCAAGATACCGTAGCTGCCTGCTTTTGCTCCACAAATCTTGGTAAGCAGCTTCAGGACCATGCCCTGAGGCTATGCAACAAATATAGTGACAGTGCTACTTACTGGTCAAAAGTTACAATAACGTGCCAAAAATGCTTAATTTTTTTTTTACATAAGTGCCATTTGTGCTACTCCTCCTCCAAATTTTGTCACCAAATTTGGCTCACATCATCTTGAGACCTGTCTAAACAAAAGTTATCAAAGGACCGCTGACGTATAAAACCATTCTCCCATAACTTACTGGCAAATGCATGAAACTACAAAATTTTCTTGAATCCCTTCGCCTATAGTTATGGCTTTGCTATCCTGGGATTGCTTATGCAACAATTGTAGTGTGTCTGTGAATGTGCGGCTCACAGAGTCTGGGTGCTTGGCCCCCAAAATGCTTTTTGCAGCTTTAATTATTATTATTATTATTATTATTATTATTATTATTATTATTATTATTATTATTATTATTATTAATTTATGCATGTATTGTTTTTTGTTATTAAATAGACATCATTCATGTTTTTATGGTGTGATTTTAAATTTCTGTTTTGCTTAAAGGAACAGTGAGTGAGTAATGACTTTTGTCCCTCAGTGTTTAAGAGGATTTTGGACATCCCTTATTTAATAAGAATTTTAAGGATTTAAAAAAACAACAACAAAAAAACAAAACACCACATATTAGACACAGAACGTTTCTGTGAATAATGTGAAATATGAATTTGTATTCATTAATATTATGTGAAAATATTTATTTACTTAGTATATTTATATGTACGTATTATTAGACTACTGCGCCTCGCACATCAAAATATATCAAAATGATTCCTGTAATTTTGTTTTTTTTAAACGAATTACTGATGGGTTAAAAAACAAACAAACAAAAAACGTATTTGTTTATGTTATTGATACTAATAAAGACTTTGCTAAACACTTCTGAACAGAAATCGAATATGAAGCCACTCGTTCATCAACCCACTTCATTTTCTTTCGCCTTTTCGTTTGAGCCTCGAGGGATGCCGTAGCTGCCTGTTTTTGCTCCACGTCGGCATCTGCGCAGTGTTCATCTTACCTGCGAAATGAGAAACGACATAACAGAGCCATCGATACTGTAAGCTGGATGCAGGTCCAGACAATAATATAATAAAAACAAAAACTCTGGGAGGTTACACTTGCTGTTAGCAGTCATGTTTAAGAAACTGAAGCAGAAAATTAACGAAGAACAATCGCCACAAAGGAATGTCCAGTCACCCCAACAGGCCCAGGTTAGTAGTGAGCTTAGCTAACACACTCAACTACTGAATAGTAGTATTCTCTGTCCTGCCATTTGTGTCACAATCACAGCACTATTTCTATCGTAGTTAGCACCGTTGAGTCGTTTCTGTTCCAGAAAGACGTGTTTATTTATGAACAGACGCTGTTGTCTTTAGCAGAGTCAGGGTTACGAGCGACGCTGTGTTTTGACCTGAAGCCTGTCAGGTGAAATTTAAAGCAACGAGTCGTGTTTTAAAACTTCGTCTAGGTGTTCGGTTGAGTCGATCACGAGTATGTGCACTTTTTAAAGCTCTTTTACGGCCAAGTGCACTGTTACAGCAGCTCTATTTTCCTCGCTTACATGCCAAAACATTCAGTATTTCGACGCCGGACTGCTCGTGGTGGTGAACTATTAACCAATCCAAGCGCAGGACTGGATTCAAACAGCCAATCAAAATCCATCCCCTTGCACGCGCAACGCTACTTCTTTACAGCAATGTCAGGCTCGGGTTTTTGGTCCTCACAAGCTAGCTTCGTGTGCAGTTCTCTATATTTATTCATATATTTTAGTGTGCGTGGCAGCCTGGGGAACTCTCCACACGGTCAAATCTGGACATTTTTCTATTATATATATCTATATATCTATATCTATATATATCTATCTATCATGAAGGAGACTTTATTGAACTGTCGTCTGTACAGTGTGTAGTGTAGTGCTCTTCTCTGTTTTGATGATGTGACTGGAGCATTGCAGATATTGACACTTGCTGTCTGATAAGGAGCTGAATTGATTATCTTGTCCATTTTCCTAGAGCATGTAGTTATCAGGGATGCATTTAGTGATTTGGTGGCCCTCATTTCAGTGTTTTAACATCGATATTGATTTTTTTCAGCATGTTATTTAGCATTAATAGTGTAATAAACCTCTTTTTCTATGTATAATTTTAAACAGGTTTAACCAGATTTATGGAGAACAGAGGGTACATCACAACACCAGGGCTTTTTAGAAAAAATATCACTTTATTTAAACAATTTTATTTTGAAAAATATAACCAGTGCTCCTAAATACCCCCACCCTTATCTAACTATACAAATACAGTCTATCTAACTACCTTCGTTGCCGGACAAACCCTAATGGTGTTGAGCACCACAAAGCGTCCCAATCTTCCCCTGGGTGCCAAAAAGCTAGTCACGTTCTCTCCCTGAGCCTGTCTCACCTATTATCTCAATTATCTTCCAGTCCAGGTGAGTTTGATCATTCCTGCCTTCAGTCAATGGGAAGAGAATATGCTGTGGAAAGGTTCAGATAGGTGGGGCCAAAGCCAAACAAAGAGAAACCCCCAGCGTTCATCACAGTTGCAGTAATCATGGGTGAACTTTGACCAAAAAGTGGCCCTGGACTTTCTGGCCCTGAGCAAACCACCACACCCGACCACAAGACGCCCCATCATAACACACCCGGCCCACAACAAGCCCCATCATAATACACCGGCTCATTAATGGTTAGACCGGTTTTTAACGCCAGTTTCTAGAATAAAAATACAACACGCTACAGAAACATAAATGCTATTTAAACATTTATTTCAAGTAGCACTGAACAGATATCAAGTCATATTTGTAAAATAGGCAAACAAACAGGAGAATAGCGTGACAAAGAATATAAAACATTCATAACAGCATGTTAGCTAGTCAGGGGGCATCATTTGGGTGCAGTGTAGGAGAGCTGCAACACTCAGCTGTACAACTCCTGAATCAGGATGGAAACTTTATATTTTAACACTAGCATGAATCCTCATATAATCATTTTACCCCCCAAAAATAGACCACTATTACTACTTTTACTACTACTATTATAATGGTAATAATAATAATGCATTTTATTTTCTAATATTATATTAATAAATAAGTGTATTTCACTATGACCACTGACCAAGAGCAAACAATAAGTCAATGTATGGTACAGTAGGACAGCAGCTTATTAAAATATTCTTCCGTTATACTCCTGATACACACTCCTGATTCTGGTGGCATTTTAGCGCATGTATTTTTAGAAAAACATAATTAATTTGCAAAAAGTAAAAATAAAACTTTCTTTACCACAAGTTTATGCAGCGTTTTGGGGGCCCTTAGTAGCTCGGGGCCCAAGGCAATAGCCAACGTTTACCTGATGGTACAGTCTGCCCCTGATATTTATCCAGCAATTTTATTAAAGCCTGACATTCATTGGGAGGGAAAAGCATGTTTATGGTGCTTGCCCCCCTGTTAGTCCATTCACACAGTCTGAATCAAAGCGAAATAGATACTTTTGGTTTGTTTGGTTTGGTTTCACTCAGGATATAATTAAGCAAACCAAAACAATTTTTTTTCTTCCTGCCAAATATCAAGAACACATTTTTTTTTCTTTTTTCTTGCAACGCCTAAATAGAAACATTTGCACAGTTTGGTCAAGTATTTTATTGGCTAAAAAGCTGAATTCTGGTCATGGTTTTGTGTTGTAATTTTTGGCTGTTTTCCAGAATAGTCACTGCAACATCCTGTAGGTTTTACCAGTTCAACAACACACGTATGGTATTGTTATGAGTCTCTGAACTTTTCAAGTGAATCCTGTTCTTAAAGGAAGTTACTTGATGTTGACTCAATGTGGAAACCCTTGGCATTTGCTTTATAAAACAAGGTCCGAAGAGTCATTTGTGTTTCTATCCATTCCCCCCATTTTCTGTATGATACCAATATCAGAGCTCTGGGTGATATCCATTACTGACATAGTTTGCAGTAATCCAGTTTACTCTTTGTAAACCTCTGTTGCCAAGTTATCTGAAACACCAGCGGTACAATGGCAGTGTGCGTTAAGACACTTTCTCTCCTGTGTTCACAAACAACATCTGTGCTTAGCCAATGCAGTCCCATGCTTTCATCATACAATGTATGACAGTGGCTTGAATCAGAAATATGACAAATTTGATTCAGTGTTTCAGGCTGGTATCTGCCCCAGTACTGATACTCACTAACAAATATGTAAATTTCTGTCATGTATATACTTCATGTTTGGTGTTAAAATGTTTATGCCAGATTGTATGATTGTTCCTAACTAGGCGAGTTCAGGTGAGAAGCATGGTAAATCACCATTACTGCACCAGGATGCTCCTTCCTCCTCAAGTGACAGAGAGGTAAGGAATGTAGGCATACTATACTACACCCCCCTTTAAAATCATTTAGAATTTTATACTAATTGCACTTGAACTTTCAGAACCCGTTTTCTCACCCTAAGGTACACGATGAGCTCCATGGAAAAGTTTGCCTAGATGTTCATGCTGGTTTACCGTCCTGCAGGCTGTAGTTCTAGCCCTCACCCATCACACAGGATATTTAATCTCGAAACCTAGTGCGTAATGATCATCTCTTTGCTGCTAGTTTGTAGCCTTTGTGCTATTCAAACCGACAGCCTGGTGTTTAGAATGGTGTTTAGCAAGATGCACATATTTACATTTGCCATGAAAGTCCTGTTGCGCCCGATGTGTGCACTGTGACTTCTCTCATTGACCTTAATTATTTGGTGAAATTTAAGTTTCAAACTGTTTAGCATGCCTGTATTAAACATAATGGGTGGGTTGCACCAATAAAGATTAAATTAAACACAGTTTAGAGCTAATCTAGGATTTTGTTGATCTATGCTTTATATTAAATCGAGTTGTGTTGCACTACTTAAGTTTAAACACAGATTAACAAATCAGGGATAACCTGCGATTAAAACCTCCATTTATGATTCATCTTCTCCATCATGATGGATTCGCCATTGACAACATTGCGGCAGTGCATGTGGATCTCATAAATGTGGAAATATATGAATTCTCCAGTGTAACTAAACAGCAACAAATGTAAGGGAAATTGAACTGAAGTTATTATCTGCTCATTCGCATAACTGACACAGGTTGAGAAAATGAAAAAGTTCAAATTAAAAAAAAAATAAAAATATGAGTTTAAAGTGATGGAGCAATAAGATTATAGTTAATCCAGGTTTATTGTGAAATTAAATCCAGGGTTAACGTGATGGTTTAAATGTAAGTCTACTCATTTCTAAACAAGGTTTAAAGTTTGGTGCAACAGAATTGTTAGATAAACCTTGATTTAATCTAGATTTAAGCTTAATCCTTATTGGTGAACCCCACCCAATGATTGCTATTATTATTCTGTCACTATTCCAAGAGTCTTGGTAATAACAGCGATTATGTTTCTGTATTCCACACACATTTAGTTTGTTATCTTCGCAACATTTTTGTGCGTGAGAGAGATAAGTAAGGTAACAGTACAGGAGGATTTCGTTGCAGATGACTTACCTTACAGGAAAGTGAGGGCGCCCCACAAATCCCAAGAAGGGGGCGGGACTTCCAGGCACTGACACAAATCATTCCAGCTTCATATATTGATTGGCTCATCTATGGTTTTTATTGTGGAGGAAAAGACTGCACTTTTGGTGTAATTTTGAGTGATAACTTATACTAGCATACTCTGAGGTTAAGTTTGGAAGGTCTGGTAATCTAATCAGAGTAAAAGTTACTGGATATCGTGGCAGTGTAATATCATGTAGGGGTGATAAACTTATTATAATCACACAAGCTTACTTAACATCCAGGGGTCAGTTGGATTGATGACAATACAAACTAAAACAGCAAAATGTTTTCCGATCGGATTATATGAAATGAGACGTCAAAGATTGCAATTGAGAACATGCGGGTTTCACTGTTTAATTTTTCCTCTCTCTTATTTCTTCTGTCCTTATTTCTCATCTTCATGCTCTTACTCATGGTGATGTGTTGTCATGGCTCTGTGTCTCCCCCTCCCTCCACCTCACTGCCTGCCCGAATCATTAATGCATTTTCTGATTTATTTATTTTGTGTGTGTGGGGGGGGGGGTTGGTCAGCTGCTGGCTGGGATGATAGCAGAGCCTGCTTTTCTCTCTGAATATACTATCTTTGCTCTGGACCATTCAAATCGACCCAAAGCGGCCCAGGTGCCTCGTGCGGTGAGTTCATCCTCACACATCGCCTCCTCTTGCCCACCCAACAACCCCAACTAAACCCCAGTAAACCTGCTGCTTCTACCTGCCTCACCCCTTTAATGCGATGCCTTTGGAGGTTTGACCTAAAGGTTTGACGTTTCTGTACTTGCTGACCTGCTTGCAGCCTTCTGTCATTTTCCTCCCATATTCTTGCCCTCTTGCATAACTCAATGGCATTTCACCCTTAACTCTTGCATCTAAATCCTTGTAGTGGTGTGTTTTACATTGACAATTGCTTGTGTGCTCTTTCTACTTTGATTATCCTTTCTGAATGGTTTGTTTCTGATATCTCAGGAAATGGTGGATCCTTTTATTTTTTGCCCCCCCCCAAAAAAATATATATATTTCTTGCTTGCCTACTTGTATTTCAAACAGTAATGAGTAACTGAATATTTGTACTTTGCTGTTCTCCCATAAGAAAGCTTCTTCAGTTGCCCGATACTGTCTATGATATGAGCTTGAAATAAATGTTATTGTCATACTTAAGGACACTCTTTTGACTGATCAGCAGTTTTTTCTTGTTCTAGCCAAAAACAAGTTATAGGTATAGAAGGAGCTGTAAAAAAAAAAAAAAAAAAAAGTCTTAATCACGCTGCTTAGCACTTTTGTTTTCACAATTTTGAAATCTAGGTTTTCAAAACTGTATTTGCGTATGGCCTGTGGTAAGGTCTACACAACATTAATTTCAAAGCATGAGCCTTAGTGAAGACAAACTAGTTGCTCCTGTTTGCACAATTAGTCACATTTGGTTTGAGAAACCTTGTTTATCTGGTCTGCACACGACAACATGCAGACTTCTTTCCCTCATACATACACGCTTCATGTGGGACGTCAAACCAAAGACGTCATGTGGGACGTCAAACCAAGGTTGCCATTTAGCAACCTAAATCAGTTGCTCTAAATGGGAAGATCAACTGATTTACCTATTTAGAAACTTTGTACTAAGCTTATTAACTTGGCAGCTGCCAGCTTTGTGTGTGATTTTGTCCACCTCCCAAAAGCAGGTGAAAATTAGGCCATTATATGCAGGGTTTTTCTGTAAAATTGGGCCACTTTTGAACTACCAGTTGGTTATATTTTTTCATTCATTCTCATAGATTTGTGTCTTGTGTTTGTGACAATGTGTAATAATACAAGACCGGTTTTAGGACCTTAGTAAAAGCATTATTTAGACAAACTGCTGTTTTGATCACACAGATCTGGCAACACTGGTCATGGCACATGCCTATGTCATGAAAACTTACATCAATTTTACATCTAACAATTCAACCAGGACTTTTCTGACATATCTGTAATATCAGCTGAGCTTTTTCAGCCATATTAATGGCATCTATACAGGTTATTTATGCTGACATGAGTCTTTATTATTAAAACAATAATTATTTCATTACCGAACTGTCATTTCCTGTTTAGTCCTGGGCTTTTTGAAGTCTCTCAGGATGAACATTTCCACCAGCTTTTAGTATAGTTACAGCTGTTCGTTGTATTCCTGATGCAGTTGTACATTTGAGCATTAGTTTTCCTGATTAAACTGAAGCGTGCTGTCATGCCAGTAGTGCATACAAAACAGTGGCGTGGGTTAAACGCACGGTCCGTTGTGAATCTGAGGTCCGATGCATTGTGAGCAAGTCAGCGTTCATACTGCATCTCCTCACATGCGTACATGTTGTCCAGTTCTTCTTGAGTTACTGTTCAATCACCATTTTCAGTAGACAAACTGTTATTTGTGCGTTTTGATTGCAGTTTGTAAATTTGGTGTATGACATTCTGTAATTGCTGTGATGCATCTCAGGTTGTTCAGGGGATTGTCTTTGGTACTTCAGGTGCACACCTTTTGAAGGGGAGTAAAGTTTACATAACTGCAATACTGGCTTGAATCTGTTTGATAGCTATAATATACAGCTGGTAATGGTATTAGGGTATTTAAAAAAAAAAATTTTTTTAGATCTCTGATGCACTACTTTTAATATTTGATTTATTTGTGCTAAACCTTTGGGGCTTACAAGTTTTGTATAGTGTGTATTAAATGTGTTGGAGCAACGGTGTCATTTCCTCACAGTGTTTTAAATTTTTTTCCAGTCTAGTCTAAATTACAGTTTTATAGTGTGGAATGTGGCGAGGAATTTTTGTGCGTCACCTCACACACTACCCATCATTGACTTACATAATAAATCTGGTTGGGCCCCCTCAAATGCCATTTGTCATTTGAGAGAAGAGTATTTAAACAAAAAAACAAATAAACTAAAAACCTCAGCTCACCCCCTGCAAGTCTGCTGACTCTGTCTAATTTGGGGCGGTTTTGTGACATTGTGGCGTCTCTGTGTACAATGTAATTGGTGTATTGTCTTTAATGCAGTGCTCTCTTTCATGGCGCTCAGACTGCATGTGGGAGTAGCCAGAGGCCCTTGCATTGCTCATTGCAATACTACTATTGCATCAAGAGTAATCAGGGTGCAGCCAGCTGGATTAATAGTATACTAACAGAACCTACTTGTTAAACCTTATTTTTTGCACTGATCATTTCTTCATTTCCGTCCTGTTCAGAACATCACTAAAGGAGCAGTTAATTCTCCCAGTGGAAGTGTGAATGGAGATGGAGCCGCCTCTCCCTTGGCAAGTAGCGCAACAATTTGATATCGCCATAGAAGCCATACGAGGGTGTTTAGGACAGTCGTAGTTAACAAAATATTATTGTTCATTACATATACATTTTGCATCTAGGTTATGAAGTAGGGGCGATTCCTTTATTTTCTTATATTCTTTTAATTTCTTGATTATATGTGATTATACGGGTACAAGCTCTCACTCTCACCTCATCTACATTCTGTGTATTTCAGAGAGAGGAGTCACAGACTCTGGCACAGAAGCTGCAGCAGAGGGTGTCCTCAGTTGAGTCTCTCTTTCGGGTTTCCGGACGTGCCGAGGGGCTTTTCCGCTCTGGCTCCCGGGACAGTCTGGTCCGTAGCGCGTCACGGGAATCTCTCACTGCTCTGGGAGAGAATGAGGCCCCGGGAGCCCCTGCCTTCGACCCTCCATCGGACATCGAGAGTGAAGCAGAAGATGCACCTGGCAACGCAGAGGCTCTGCCCAAGGAGCAGCTCTTATATCGGCTACATAGGGTGGAAAAGAGTCTAGCAAACTATAGAGGGAAATACTCTGAGGTATTGGCAAAAGTCAGGCCTACTGACTGAAATAAATGGCATGACAAAAAGGTTGTGTGTGGCATAATCTTTTGATATAAAATGTCCAAGGTGTTAGTCTGGCTAGGTTATATCAAAGGGTAATAATGTTTTACAGCTACCTTAGGTAGCCTGTTGATGTTATTTACCTCTCCAGTTTAAAGGTCATACTGTACACAATATTATAAGGCTGCATAACAGCTGCACCTATTTATTTAAATAACAATACTTTTAAATGTGTTTAGTCTTAGTGTGTAGACTTGGACATTGTAATTTTGCCTGCATTTCCTTTTTCCTGCTATAAAAATACCAGTAAGTAAGCAAATTTTATATATATATATATATATATATATATATATATATATATATATATATATATATATATATATATATATATATATATATATATATATATAATACTATAAAGGGCATACTATAAAGATGTCACAATGAGATTGACTCACATTTTCTTATTTTGTCTCTTCTCTCCACCAGCTTGTAACAGCCTACAGAACAGTGCAGAGAGATAAAGAGAAAACACAGGTAACTTTCATAAGCCTGATTTGGGACAGGTCACGTTGATAAGGTTGGATGTCTAGTGAAATTTGATGAACAAAGTAATAACAACGGCCACAAAATATTACTACTAGAATCTGACTTTGATTACCGGTTGGTCTATATGCAATTATTTGTTTTCTTTGTCAGTAAAGGTATCTTCAAAGATGTTTATTTTCTTTCTGATACAGGCTATCCTCAGTCAGAGTCAAGACAAAGCACTACGGAGAATAGGGGAACTCAGAGAAGTATGACCACACACTCACTGACTGTCATTTCCTCCATTTTTTTGATCTTTAGCTGTATAGAAGCACAAAGCTGGATTTTTAGTTCTTTCATGACTCCATAATGAAGGTCGTGAGCTTGTGGTTATTATAAGGTTAGTTGCAGCAAATGTGCAGATGTTACATATTCCAGCCATTGCACCATAGACTGTTCCATTTCACATCACTCTCTGTGTGTGTGTGTGCGTGCCAGGAGCTGCAGATGGATCAGCAGGCCAAAAAGCACCTGCAAGAGGAGTTTGATGCTGCCCTAGAGGAAAAAGACCAGATGATCACTGTCCTGCAGACTCAAGTGTGTGTTTAAGCATATGTCTGTGCTAATGTGAGAGTGTATATTGGCACATGCTGACGCTGAAGCCCTTTTTTTAAAAAAAAAAATTAGGTTGCCCTTATGAAGAAACGACTACGCAGTTGTCCCGAGGCTTTGGCCTCAGCTGAGGCAGGTGACGCCCAGACAGATAATTCTACAGAAATGACCTCTGACCTTCAAAGCACTACCCAAGTGGAGAGTGTGGAACTAAATCAAGGTAGGTGCTACATACACATAGTGCTACTGCATATATTTAAGATTTACCACATGTAATTTACACATGTAAATCAGCTTTGCATAGTTGTACTGATAATGATCTTATTAATGTGTGCTCATATAGTATAGTTCCACATACAGTCCTGTGTGTATATATGTTATTTGGATACAATGCAGTTTTGTACTTTTGTGCTTGTTTTATACTTCTTCCCCTGTTTGCATTTTATGCAGTCCTGTGTACTTTATATATTGGATTGTCTTGTATTGTGCATCATGATGCTGGGAAATATTATATTTCATCCCATTATATACATTCATATGCTATACAGTCCCCTCAAAAAGTGTTGGAACAGCAAGGCCAATTCTTTTGTTTTTGCTATACACTGAAGACCTTTTGGGTTTGAGATAAAAAGATGAATTTGAGAAGATGGATCAGAATTTTTCAGCTTTAATTTCCTGATGTTTACATCACAGCTAAGAACCACCCAATTTTTAGGTGAGCAAAAGTATAGGAGTAGATAGTCTTAAAGTAAATTGCACTTAATATTTGGTTGCATATCCCTTGTTTGCAATAACTGCATCAAGCTGAAGACGCACTCACATAACCAAACTGTTATATTTTTCTTTTGTGTCGCTTTTCCAGGCTTGTACTGCAGCTTTTTCAGTTGTTGTATGTTTTGGGGGGTTTCTCCCTTCAGTCTTCTCGTCAGGGGTGAAATACTGCTCAATTGGGTTAAGGCCTGGTGATTGACTTGGCCAGCCTAAAGCCTTCCACTTTTTTCCACTGATGAGGTCCGTTGTTGTGTTGGTAGTGTGATTTGGGTCATTGTCTTACTGCCTGATGAAGTTCCTCACAATTAGATTGGATGCATTTCTCTGTAAATTGACAGACAGAATGTTTCTATAGACTTCTAAATTCATTCTGCTGCTATCATCTTGAGTTACGTCAATAATAAAGATTAGTGAGCCTGTTCCAGAAGCAGCCATGACACTACCTCCGCCGTGCCTGGCCCATGAGCTCGTATGTTTTGGCTCATGAGCAGACCGATTCCTTCTCTACATTTTGGCTTTTCCGTCACTTTGGAAGAGGTTAATCTTGGTTACAGAACTTTTGTGACTCATCTCTTTTTCTATTTTCCTATTTCTTTTTTTCACACTGCACTTAACCCCGGGTTTGACACTTCTAATTTAGAAGCAGAGTTAGCACTACGTTTTACTCTGAAGCAGGGTTAGCACCACTTTTACAGTGTTAACCTCACATTGCAGTGCCAAACATGTACAGTGTGAAATGATGCGATGGTATAGTGTTATGAATGTTATGGCTTGATGCTAAACCACAGACACCCAATCAGAAATTGAACAGCGTGTGCCTCATATCACTTGCTTTATACAATTACAGAAAGCCTGTGTGTTGTCAAGCAGCAGTCGAACACCAGCTGTGGATGGCGAGGAGGCAGGGCAAACCGTTCTCACGTTAAGCATTTTAGAATGTCTTCTTACAGGTGTCTGTCTCTGCTTTAACAAGCAAGAGAGAGATCTCTCTCAGTATATAAATATAATTTCTATTCATAATTTCAAATGTAGTTGGCAATGATTGTATGCTAATATATGGTTATTTACAGTTATAAAAGCATCTAGGTTAATTTTACAATCTATAAAACTGTTGCATAGTACATGTAGCACAAGTGTATTGTGGCCAAACGAAAAACCAATAAAAATTATCATTGTGTGCAAATGTAAACCCATGAAATGTTATAGGCTTCAATATTAAACCTCAACAAATCAGATTTTCACACAAGTCCTAAAAGCATACAAAGAGAACCAAATTAAACAAATGAAACAAAAATGTTATACTTGGTCATTTATTTATTGAGAAAATGATCCAGTATTACATATCTGTGAGTGGCAAAAGTATGTGAACCTGTAGTGTTAGCAGTTAATTTAAAGGTGTAATTAGAGTCAGGTGTTTTCAGTCAATGGGAGGACAATCAGATGTGAGTGAGCTTCCTGTTGTATTTAAGGAACAGGGATCTATCAACATCTGATATTCACAAGACATGTTTGTGGAAGTGTATCATACCATGAACAAGAGAGATTTCTGAGGACTGCAGACAAAGAGCTGTTGATGCTCATCATACTGGAAAAAGTAACAAAACCGTCTCTAAAGAGTTTGTACTCCACCAGGAGTGTTCAACCAACAGAGTTCACTCAAAGAGCAAGACGTGTAATAATCCATGAGGTCACAAAGGAACCCAGGGTAACCTCTAAGCAACTAAAGGCCTCTCTCACAAAGGCTAATGTTAATATTTATGAGTCCACCATCAAGAGAACACTGAACAACAGTGGAGTTGCAAGGAGAAAGCCACTGCTCTCTAAAAAGAATATTGCTGAACTACAGCTTGCTATAGATCACGTGAACACGCCAGAAGGCTAATGGAAAATGTTTTGTGGACGGATGAGACCAAAAATAGAATTTTTGGTTTAAATGAGAAGTGTTTGGAGAAAGGAAAACACTACTGTATTAAGTGTAAGAAGCCTTTTTGTGAATTTGAATCTGGCTTTCTGATTCTTACTACTGATGAGTGGTTTGCCTTAGGGATGAAACGGTTACCGCTTTCACGATAAGCCTCTATAAAATTCCCCGGCGGTTAGTATTACCAGGTCACATTTAATTATCATTAAAACCGTGCGCGATTATGGTGATTTGTAAAACTCGCAGTAAATGCTGTCCACACACACCCGGCATGAGTCTGATGCAGGCACAGCATGCAACATTTTTGTTTTTTGAGCGTGAAAACATGGTGATGGCGCTCGGGAGATTTTCCAACCTTCCAAGAGGACCAAATCCAAAGTGGATTTTATAAAAATGCTGAGGGAAACTTAAGAGAAGATGGTAACCCTGTTTGCATAGGGAAAGTTGCTGCGAAAGGGGGCTTTGGCGCTTCGTTGGTGCTTTGCCACCTTTTCTCCCTCACTTTAAAATCGCTTATGAATGTCTGTGTGCATTTCACGTTCCAATTAGCGGTAATTCGGGGGCGGCAGTTGCTTGAATGTTGGGTTCATTATTATTCTTAATGAAAAACACAATAACAAAATAAAAACAGTACAATGACAAACTCGCTTATATTAATCCAAATCTTCCACCATCGTCTTGTCAGTCAGCTCTCCTCGCTCTCATCACGTGATAAATGAAATCTGACTTGTGCTGTGCTGCGACTCGGAGTCATTCGGCTCGTGCTGAATTGAGCAGATACGTTCAGTTTTTAATCGGAGCGTACGTTCTCTAACTGAACTAAAAGATTATCACTGTAAAGAAGCAAAACGACAGTGAGGGCGGTGCCATGGTGTTTTCCTTTGCCGACCTGTTCCGTGTCTGGCTGTTAGTACACCAGTGGTTTCTTTCTTTTTCACGATTGTTACGTCCCCTAAGTTGGCCTAAAGGGGTATGAGGGAGACGTAGACATAAAATTGAAAGACAACTTTCCAGATTAGAATTGCATCACTCTGAACACCTGCTGCTGATGAACTGACACAAGGACATCAAAGTAAATGCTGGACACTTGCTACAATTTATTTGGTGCAAAGAACAGAAACAAAGGGACAATAAATATACATAAAATATTTACAAGGTAGTAATTAAAACAAAACGGAACACCAGGGGTGCTAAATCAAAGAAATTAACAAAACCAAAACACACGCTAACTCCGAAATCTAACTGGAACTAAAGGAAAATAACCAAACATCTTCAGTGTGCAGCATGCCCTGACTTCCACTACTCTCGCTACCAAACCAAAATTACATGGGGTGGCACCCACTCCTTACGTAGTGTGTTTAACATCAACAGAATCTGCGTGTAATATGCTAGTCACATGATGAACGTCCCTGTTCACTTCTTACCAGTCTGATGTAGCACAAACTACAGGCAAGACGTCCGCCAACATCACACGCAAAAGGAAATAACAGCGAAAAACAAAACAAATGGCCAAAGCCAAGAAAAACTAATTTATGAAAGTTACTACTTAACGAATAAACACTCAAAAACAGAAACAAGCCACCCACAGAGTAAACATAAATGAATAGCGATCTAACAACAGGATGAACATGTCGGAAAACAACCACCCTTTCTTCTGGGTCTAGAGGGGATCTTTATACCCAAATTGTTGGATGTAATTGGCTGCTTCTGTCAACGTCATGGATAATGGACAGCCTGATCGAATGGCAACAGAGAGAGAGGAGCAGAGCCGTGACCAAATAGTAAAAAAAGGAAGAAGAAAGAAAGCAATAGACAAACCAACACACAATCTTCCCACAATAACTGGGCACGTAACGTGGATGTTCCAAATTGTTGTACTGATTATGTCTAATGCTTGTGCAATGGCTCTGATAGATTTTCCCTCCCCTTCTCAGCAAGCAAAATGGCTTGCTTTTCTCCCATAGACAGCTCTCTGGTCTATATGTTTTATCCCTTTTGACAACAAATGCAGTCTTCATGGGTGTAACCCAGGGCTCAAACCAAGAGTAGACATTCAGAGCTATTATTTGAACAATCAATCAAACAAGGCACACCTGGGCAACAAGAAACACCTCTCAGCCACATGTTCCAGTGTTTTTGATCACTTAAAAAAAAAAAAAAAAAAAAAAAAAAGCAAGTGGGTTCAAACAAAAGTTAATTAACAGATCTGGATGTAAATATCAGGGAATGAAAACTGAAATTCTGATCCATCAGCTCATATTCATGTTTTGATCTCAAACCCAGATGTCGTCAGTGTATAGCAAAAACAAAAGAATTGGCCTTGCTGTTCCAACCCTTTTGGAGGGGACTGTATAGCACATGTATGTATATAATGGGATGAAATGTACTTTCCAGCATCATGGTGCAAAATACAAGACAATACAATATACAGGGGAGGGGACTGTATGTGGTTGGGATGACGACAAAATTTCACTTGTGTTTACTTAAAGGAAAAGTCACCCTGAAACAAAGGAAATATATTTGTATAATGCTTAGTGAGTCTGGTGCTAATTTGTTGGTTGTTGCTGTATTTTCGTTATTTGAGAAGTTAGCCATTGTGAGAAGATGATGAATCAGCCATAAAATATCCTTTAGACACACGATTAGAATTAATGTAAGATATAAGACACACTGCTTCACTTCAGCTGGCACATAACTTGTGTCGACTGGTGCTGTAGTGAACACTGTTGGCTGTGTGTGTGTGTGTGTGTGTGTGCAGCAGGGGGCACTGGTGAACCAGGTAACACTGCTGACATGGAAGTTTTGCAGAAGCGAGTGAGGCGGCAGGAGACACTGCTGCAGCGCTGCAAGGAGCTGATTAACACCAACAAAGAGCGCAGTGCTCAGCTCAGCAGTGAGAATGATGCCCTGCAGCAGCAACTACAGGAGAGACTGCAAGAACTGGAAAAGATTAAAGTATGTATTTAATGTTCTGAAGGAACTGTATATTATTAAATAGGAAAAGGGAAAGGTTATGAAAATAAGGGCTTTAAACAAAGTGCAAAACACAACAACTTTACTACAGAAAAATTCACCCTGAATCACTCGCAAGTCAGTATTTAATAATCAGCATGTAACATTCAGTGGCATCCAAGATTTATATTTTTGGTTTAAACATCTTTTTTTTATCAACCTTTTGGTCTAGTTTCCCTAAAGCATATCCAGGGGGTCCATGATTTTCTAATCATGATTGTTATGACTTGGTAAGTTATTATGCCAACTGGAATCTAATAACAATCTTAATAAAAATGGGTTATGTGGTTGGGTAGTTCAAAAGAAAAAAAACAAACTCCCAGGCTCCAATAAAAAACAGCCAAAATGTTAGTGTATGCATTTACATAATGTCTCATTTAAAAAAAAAAAAAAAAAAAGGTTTGATAGTAAAGTAA
This sequence comes from Ictalurus punctatus, assembly GCF_001660625.3. Classification (NCBI taxonomy): domain Eukaryota; kingdom Metazoa; phylum Chordata; class Actinopteri; order Siluriformes; family Ictaluridae; genus Ictalurus; species Ictalurus punctatus. Next base: position 8,489,682 of record NC_030418.2, on the reverse strand, counting down.
ATCTATTCTGAAGTGATCTGTGATTGATTGATTATTTATTTATTTATTTATTTATTTAAAGTTAATGGGGTCACTCTCTGTTAAATGTTTAGACCGCAAAAGCTGGTCCAAGGCATGACAGTACCAGACTGACTGGAAGAACTCAATGTTAATGACTGTTATACGTTAAAAAGAAAGCATTTCTTTATAAAGCGGCTCAAAAGTGTATTACGTCAGCATTACTTCATGCTATATAAATGTCATCTTGGTCATTCTGAATCGTTTGGTACACAGAATTCGGGCAACATCATCTCTCTCTACATGCCATATAGTTAGCTGTGGCAATTTTGTGCCAGCACCCATTTTTGCCACATAGCTTCATAGTTCCCACTCTTTCAGAAAACATAGCTATAAACATTTAGCAGCAAAATCCTTGGGAAATTGAAAGATTTGGAAACATCAGAAGGGGAGAGTAGGAGTATTAGTGTAGCTAGTATGTCTAGGAGTTATATCACATTGAATACTCAAATATATTTCATGAGGATTGTATAAGAAAAAATGACATTTATATTGGTTAAATTATATACTATGTTTGTGATATAAATATTGTATTGATAACATATTAATTATGTTGTAGCTAATCGCCGCTTGCCATTTGCATAAATGAAAGATGCCAGCGTCACCTTTTTGTCAAACTTGCCTTGGATGTTCAGAGTTTGAGTTAATTTACCTAGCCTCTTCTACTGTTTAAGTGAGTTAAATAGGATATTTTGTCATCAGCACCCCTGATAGGTGCTTTGTTTGGATTCCTGCATTATTAAGAATGTTTAAGAATGTGCTGCTCGTTAAAAAAAATAATTAAAGTTGCTAAAATGGAATGGTAATAGTACTTATTTCAAGATTTTAACAGCTCGAGATAAAATATGAAGTCTGTGCAGGCTGACCTGGATAATTAGTACTGAAAATATTCTGTGATTTCTTAACTAGTGCTGAAAGGCTGTGTTCATTTAAACTGGAAAAAAAAATCTATCCTGGGAATACTTATTACTTACTTCTGATTTCATTTTCTCAGGAACTTCACACCAGTGAGAAGACCAAGCTGATTACACAGTTGAGGGATGCCAAGAACCTCATTGAGCAGCTGGAGCAGGACAAGGTAAGAGTAACCCATGGGTCTTTTCAGACAGATAGAGGCCTCATGTGGGCTCATCAGTGCGTGTCTGTCAGACAGCTGTTCACACGAGCCGTGTGACTGGGAAAACGCACGACTCCAGCTTGTCTAAGTAAAACTAAAGAATGAATAATTATAAACGATGTTAGCACTTTCACATTTTCACACAGTTAATTTTTTTCCAATGCTTAAACTTCTTGGGTTTAAGAAGGGCCTTACGGTAAATGAAACGTGTAGAATTATTTCTTTTTGATGATAAAGTCAAGAAAAGGAAATGTAAATGAAGGTTGGAGTTTACTCATGCTTTCCTTTCTGCTCTGCGTACTTCTTGGTGTGATCTGAAGTCATTTGAACTATGCAGGTTGCCTGTGAAATTGGAAGAGCTACTGTGGTGCCCTCAGTGCTAGGCTGAGCCTTAACCTCTCAATGTCTTTTCTAAAGGACATTGATATTATCACAGTCTGAAATTCAGATCCTTTCTGATATATTCACCGCAACATATCAGAAAGGATCTGAATTTCAGACTGTGATGATAAATACCAGGCACTCATTCTTGTTGTTCATTGCTGTGGCCAGCGCACTGTTATGCAGGAGTATATTACTTTCCTCTGTACAATGAGATCAGTAGCGTCACCTTAAAAAGGATCTCGATCAGTGTTGAGCTTCTGAAGTGAATCGTTTTTTTTCTAATTAAAATGACACACCCCTCAAGGATTTTCTAGCGAAACATCATGCCTGATGAGAATTCTGATGAGCTTGACAGTTAATCAGATAAATCCAGATAAATACAAATGCTCATTAAAGCCTGATCAAAGCCATTATTATGTTTAGAGCTGCAACAACTAATCGATAATAATCGATTATGAAAATCGCTGTCAACGAATCTCGTTATCGATTAGTTGGTTTGTGCGCGGCACATTTACTCATTATGTTACATTTGTTCCGAAAACATGTTTCGGAGAGTAAATACAAAAGTTGTGTCCCTAATGACGTACTATACACTTACACTATGCACTCTGCAGTACCGTCTTGTGCAGTGTTTCTCGGTGGGGTGAGGGTGAGATGTATATTGATTTGGTTATTTGCAAATATCACGATAGCTGAGCTGGCGATCGTTTATTGATGGATGGTAGACAAGTTCAAGTATCACATTGATGGATAAAATAAACAAAGGATAATTCAGAGACTCAAATTAAATGTCACACCAACAATAAAATGTAAAAAAAAAAAAAAAAAAAAAAATCTTGAAATGTTTTGATTCAATTTTAATGTTAATATTATTAATGTTAAATATTAATAAAATAAAGCAACATGTATAGAAATGACATATAGAACATATATAGAAATGTTTAATATATAGTCTATAATTGTTGTGGAGTGAGGGGTTCCTTGTTTGAAATATGCTAGGGGTCCAAAGCTCACAAAAGGTTGAGAACCACTGGTCTAGTGTATGAATTTTAGAAAGGTAATATTGTCTCAAATGGAACACATTAGTTTTCTACTAACCTGAAAGTTTGCCCCCAACCGATTAATCGAAAATAATAATAATAATAAAATAAAAGTAAACAGCCAACTAATTGATTATGGAAATAATCGTTAATTGCAGCCCTAGTTATGTTGCTGCTCTTTTCTGATGGGATTGTCTAGGGTATGGTTATTGCTGAGACCAAGCGGCAGATGCATGAGACTCTGGAGATGAAGGAGGAGGAGATTGCCCAGTTGCGCACCAGGATCCAGCAGACTGTGGCCCAGAAAGAGGAGCTGCAAGAGCAGCGAGAGAAAGCAGAGAAAGCTGGTGAGCGAGCTGGAAACAGTCTGTGTCTCTCTCCTCTCTTTGTGCCCCCATTTGTGTGAGTATTATACAGTTGTGCCCAAAAGTTTGCATACCCCTTGCAGATTCGGCTCAATCTTAATGCTTTTAATAAAATAAGAGATCATAAAAACCCCATGTTTTTTAATTAGTACTGTCCTGAATAAGCTTTTTCACATAACAGATGTTTACATATAGTCCACAAGACAATAAGCTGAATTTATTTTTAAAAATTGCCCCATAGAAAAGTTTACATGCCCTTCATTCTTAATACTGTGTGTTGTTACCTCTATGACTATTTTTTTTGTTTTGTGATAGTTGTTCCTGAGTCCCTTGTTTGTCCTGAGCAGTTAAACTGCCCACTGTTCTTCAGAAAAATCCTCCAGGTCCTGCACAGTCTTTGCTTTTCCAGCATATTCTGCATATTTGACCCTTTTCAAGCAGTGGAATTCACTGATGCTCAAGAAGGTAACACGATACATTAAGAGCCAGGGGGTGTAAACTTCTGAACCTTCTGAAACTTCTAAACTTCTGAGATAGTTACATGTCTCCCAGAAGACAAAATACTAACAATTTACACCAATCATCCTGTTCAAATGTTTACACCCCCCCCAAAGCTCTTAATGTATTGTTAACTTCTGGAGTATCAGTGAATGTTTGCACCTTTTGTAATAGTTGTGTACGAGTCCCTCAGTTGTCCTCAGTGTGAAAAGATGGATCTCAACATCATATAGCCGCTGCTGGAAAGGGGTCAAATATGCAGAAGATGCTGGAAAAGCAAAGACTGTGCAGGACCTGGAGGATTTTTCTGAATAACAGTGGGCAGTTTAACTGCTCAGGACAAACAAGTGACTCATGAACAACTATCACAAAACAAAAAAACAGTCGTGGATCATCTAGGTAACAACACACTGTATTAAGAATGAAGGCCATGTAAACTTTTGAATGGGACAATTTTTATAAATTCAGCTATAATCTTGTATTGTGGACTGTATGTAAATATCTGTTATATGAAATAGCTTATTCAGGACAGTACTAAATAAAAAAATAACGGGTTTTTTATGATCCCTTTAATTTTGTTAACAGTATTAAGATTAGCAGATTCTGCAAGGGGTATGCAAACTTTTGGGCACAACTGTAATTGCTAAGAGTATGTGGTCTTCCTGTAGCGTTTGAGGAGTTGGAACGTGCCTTGAGCATGGCACAGAGGGCGGAAGAAGCTCGGCGTCAGCTGCAGGATCGCATGGAGGAACAGGTGAAGCAGGTGGAGCAGGCCAGTGAGGAAGAGAGGCGGAGTCTACAACAGGAGCTCACCAGGGTCAAACAGGAGGTCATAACCATCATGAAGGTGCTATTATTTAGTGAAAGATTAACAGACACTAGGTTTTACAAGGATGTCTAGCATAAAATCTAAAATGTGTAATTAAAAGAATTATCTGGCGCATGCAAAATTTCACATGTAAGGATTCTTTCCTGTAAGGGAAAAAATTTGTTAGTTGGGCATTTGTCTGAAGTTGCTGGAAATAAAGACAGTTATGGAAATGTGCTCTGGTTTTTTAAAAGTATTATTATTTTTTATGAATAAAGCTGTTTTAATGTAGAAAAAAAGTTTTCTATCCCCACCAACAGGTGATCTACCAGAATGGACTGAAATTAGATTTATTTAAAGCTTTATTTATAAATATCAATCAGCCAAATTATCATTCTGAACAAATAAACGAGTATTATTTAGTATAAGTAACATGTTCGAATAAATTAAACACTAAAACAGACTGCCAAAATGAATAAAAGCACATATGGTGTAAAATTACACTCACCATCCACGTTCTTAAGAACACCTTTACACCTGCACATTTATGCAGTTAGCCAATCAACCATCATATGGCTGTAGTGCAGTACATACAATCATACAGATGCGGGTCAAGAGCTTGGGATAATGTTCTTATCAAACATTAGAATGTGGGGAAAAATATGATCTCAGTGACCATAACCGTAGCATGCTTCTTCTTGTCAGATGGGTAGAGCTTCACTGCAAACCTGAAACTAGGAGTTGAAGATAGGAAAAAACAACGTCTGGGCCTTTTCCAGTCTTCAGCTGATCCGATTTTTTTCCCCTTGGTCTCTGTTTTCAGAAGTCTACAGAACATAGGATAGCGGAAATGGAGCGGCAGCACTTGGAAGATCTGGCTAACAAGGACAAACTAATGAGTACACAGATAAATGAGGCAGTGGTACATTTATTGTTTTGTATTGTACTCACAAATTATCACGTCTCACAAAACTCTCTTCAAAGCCTTTAATTATTTAGGATAGTACAGACGAGGTATTTGATGGATTGTTGTTTGTTATTAAGGAGATTTGTCGTAAGGAGCTATTGAAAACAGCACAGGAGAAGGAGCAGCAGGCCTCTTTGGCTGTGGAGGAAGCAGAGCTACAGAAGTCAGCTGTGCAGGCTGAAGGAGAGGCCAAAGCCAGGGAGCTGCAGCTTGAGCTGGAGAATGCTAGAACTGTGAGTTAAACTAATCTTCCAGCATGCTTTATCTGAAGTGGGATATCCTTTGATGGTTCGATTGCGCCACTGCCTGCTATGCATGATTATTTTAATCAAGTTTTAAATAAGCGACACTGGATTTAACTGAATATATTGTCTTTTTAAATGTTGCTTTCTTTTAGAGAATTCTTGAGCTGGAGAGTTTATTGGCTAAGTTGTCACAGGGGGAAGATACCGATTCAGATCAGTTCTCAGCAGAGACTGAAGAACAGAGGAAGAAATATGAAGTTGAACTAGCTGCTCTGGAAGAAAGGCATCAGCAGGAGCTGGAGAAATTGAAAGCAGAACAGACAGATGCTTTGAACCAGCAGCACTCTACTGCTGTTGATGAGCTAGTGGAAAAGCACAAGTCTGAGGTTGACAAGATCATGAAAGACAAAGAACTAGAGTTTCAAGACCATGTTAAGGAAATGAACCAAAAAATGCTGGAGAAACTGGATATCAAACAGGCCGAGCTGGAGGCTCTGTCCTCTGAGCTCAATGAGTTGCAGAAGTGTAAAAAGCAGCTAGAGGAGAAACTTGCAGTTGATGCAGCTAACGAGTCAGTTAGGAAGGAGTTTGAGGTGATACTAAAGAACGAGCAGTTGAAATTTCAGATGGAGGTTGAAGACATAAAGCGTCAACATGAGCAGTTGCTAGAAGGATTAGAGAAGACTCTGAAAGCAGAGCTAAATCAGCTAAGAATGGTGCTAGAGGAGAAGGATAAAGAGCTTGAACAATATGTTGTAAGGGAAAGAATGTTACAGGAAGATGCTAAAAGGGCTCAACAGGATGTGGAGGCAAAGTTAAAGGAAATAGAAGATTTAAGGTGTGTTGCACAATCTGAGAAGGAGGAGCTTGCTGAGGCTGGTGCTCAGTCTAATTCTCTGAAAGAGGAACTGAAGCAGTCAAAGAGTCAAGTGCAAAACTTGGAAAGGCTTCTTGAAATGGGTCGTAATGAATGCCAGCTGAAAGATGAGTGCCTTCAACAGAAGACGAAAGAAAATGAAGATCTACAACAGAGGATACAGCAGGCCTTGAATGACCTGGCTGAAAAAGAGAATTTATATGCTCAATCGAATCGAGCATTGCAAGAGGAGCTAAATAGGTTAAACAGGCAGTTAGATGAAGAGAGAAGTTCTTATGAGAAAATAGCTGAGACCCTAAGAAAAGAAATGGATAGCAAGTTGAAATCCCAGGAGACCAAAATGGAGAAACTCAAACAGAAAGCCAAAGAAAATCAGGAAAAGTTGAAGAAAAAGCTTCATGAACAAGAGGAAAATGCTAAAGCGGAGATAGCCAAGAAGGAGAAAGAACTGCAACAGAAAGACCAACAGGTTAAAGAGAAGATTCTTGAAGTGGCCCAGGCGAACTCTGAGGGCCTCAGCAGTGCTTTATCTGACTTGGAGACTAATCACAAGGAGCAGTTAGAAAAGATTTACGAGGTTCATAGGCTTGAGCAAGAAGACCTTCTGTGTCATTGGCAGGAGAAGCTAAGCCAGCAGCAGGAGGAGCTGCAGGAGAAGCATGCACTGTCTTTGCAAGAAAAAGTGCAGGAGTTAGAGGACATCTCTCAACAGCTTTTAACCAACAGAGAGGAGAAGGGACAAGTGGTTCAAGAAGTAAAGAATCTTAGGGAAGAGCTTTCAATGAGGGAAACCACTGTGCAGAAACTCCAGACAGAGCTCAAAGAAGCTGCAGTCAAACTGAAAAGCTTGTCTGAAGTCGAGGACATCCTCAAAAAGCAGGCAGAGACTGTAGAGAAAAACTTAAACCAGGCTTTAAATGAAAGGAACCTCTTTCAGGACCAGCTCACTAAGACTGAGGAGACAAGTAAAGAGAGATTTCAGTCATTGTCTGAAGAGCTAGAAGATGCACACAAGAAGCTTAATGTACTTGAAGCTTCCAGAAGTAAGGAGGGTGAGACCCTACAGAGGACTCTTGAAGAGAAAACTACTGAGCTTCAATATAAGGAAACAGAGTTTCTGACACAAATCAGTTGCATTAGTAAGGAGCTGGAGCAGCATTGTCAAGGTGCACAGGCAATGTTAAATGATTTTTCAGATAATCTGTGCAAAAGAGTAGAGGCAAAGGTGAACGAGCTGCAAAGTAGGGTTGCATGTAATCAGAAGAAATTGTGCCATTTTAAAAATGTCATTTTGGCAAAGAATGACAAAATCTGTTCTTTAGGGAAAGAGCTTCGGCAAGCCGTAGATGAGAGCCAGAGCTTTAAGAACTCGCTTGACCAAATGGCTCTTCAGTTAAATGCAAATTCAGAGAATCTTAAGGCCTTAGCAATTGAGAGAGAGTCTTTGCAAAAAGATGCTAACAATCATTCCCAGGTACTTTCTGAGAAAGTTATTTGTATAGAAAAACTTGAAGAAGAAAACAAAAACATTTCAGAAAAACTTAAAGCAAATATTTTGCATATCAGTAATTTGGAGAGCATCATAGATGACCTAAAGAACCAGTTATCGGGTATCATAACTGAGAAGGAGGAAGCCATGTCTCTGCTGAATCAGCAGCACAATGAGGAAAAACAAAGTATCAAAAGCCAGATGGAGGAGGCTGTGGTACGAGCGGAAAAAGAAAAGGGCTTAGCTGTCGAACAAGTAGATACACTCAGGAATAAACTGTCTGAACTTAAAAAGAAAACAGACTCCAAGCTCACTCAGAACCACAACACTGTCAAATCTCTTCAATGCAAGATAGAGGACATGGAGAAACAGATAGCAGAGAGGGACGAGCACCTACAAAGACTCACTGCCAGCATTGACAATCAGTCTATCAGTAAGTCAGAGATGGACCAGGTTCTGAATGAGAAAGAGCAAAGGGTAAGTGCCTTGACTTTAGAGTTGGACAGCTGCACAAAGAAGATAAGTGAACTAGAGGAACGACTCAAATTGCAGACAAAAGAACGGGAGCACCTAGAGGCTGAATTTCAGCAGCACCATAACTTGAGGGAGAGTGAAAAGATGGAGCTGATACAGCAGCTCCAGCAAACCAAGGAGCAGTGTTCTCATAAAAGTGATCTTGCCTGTGAAGCTCAAGAAAAACTCCAGTCTTTAGAGAAAGAGTTCCAAAATGTCAAACAACAACTGGAAAGCCAGCAAGGAGACTTTGAGAGGGAGAAGGTGGAAATCTTAAAGTCAAAGGAGGAGGCTTTGAAAGCAGCAGAAGAGAGTGCGTGTAAAGTAGCTGAACTGAAAAAGAAAGCTGAGCAAAAAATTAGCTTGATTCGTAAGCAGCTGACTTCACAGATTGAGCAGAAGGAGTTGACCATCAAGGATATGCAGGCACAGCTAGAGGACATCAGGCAAAGGCAGAATGAGAAAGAACAACAGGTGAAGATTTTGCTGGAGAATGAGAGGAAAATGGAGGAAGCCATCAATACTCTAAGGGAAGAGCACAAAAAGCACCTGGAGCAGGTACAACATGATGGAAATTTAGAAAAAGAGAACCCATTGCAAACATCGAAGGACATGGACATGGAGGAGTTGGCAGCAGAGAAATCTGTGCAAAATGAAGCTGATACACTAAATGAAAGAGAGGAAGAGGCCTTTTCAAGGCTTAGAGAGCTGGAATACAAACTTATTGAATCTGAAGAACAGAACACTACGCACCAAGCTGAAATCAGCCAACTTAAAGCAGAACTGTGTGAACAGAAAGCACTCGTTCAGGAGCTTCAGAAGACTTGCTTGAGTCTTGAGGTCCAGGTTAAAGAGAGAGAGACTAATGTCATACAAATGGATATGTGCTCTTTGGAGAAAACCAACAATCTCTTAGAAATGGAGCCTGTACACTATGCAGGAGAACAGGACTCTAAATTAAAACAAGAAGCCTGGGAAAGTGAAAAGGATCTCTTGGTGAAAGATTATGAGATGAAGCTCCAAGACCTCTGTAAGAGACTGGAGGAAAAAGAGAATCAGCTTAAAGTCCGAGAGAACTTGGAGATAGGACAGACAGACGGAGAATGTCTTACTGATGGGTCTGACCCAGAGAACAATCTACAGCGAAAACTGGTGGAAAGTGAAAATGAGAGGCAGAAGATTCAAAAAGATTATATCCGGTTGCAGAAAGACCTTCGGTCACTGAGGAAGGAACATGAAAAGGAGCTGGAGTATCTGAGGAAAGAAATAGCAGATGAGAGTGAGATAAAGCTGAAGTAAGAAACAAACGTATCAGGAAATAATTTATTTGACATGTTGGATAGTTTGCTAAACCACTGGTGATTTATTTTTATTTATACAGGCTTGAAGTGGAAGATTTGGAAATGAAGCACAACTCTGCACTTAAACAGATGATGAGAGAGTTCAACACCCAGGTAGCTCTAAAGGATAAAGAGCTTGAAGCATCAGTGAAGGAGGCAGTTGGTAAGAGGACAGTGTTTACATGACCCAGAATTTGAGGAGTAAATCAGCAATGACATTGTCCTGTATTTTGTACCATATTTTTGCACCTTCTCTGTTTTGATAAAGGGATTTGAGAATGACTGGTGGAATATTGTATGAGCTTAATTATATCATCTCTGTCGGCTCCATACAGAGAAGGCCCAAAGGGTTGAAGCAGAACTAATGGGAAGCCATCGAGAGGAAACGAATCAACTTCAGAAGATCATTTCCCAGAAAGAAGATGACCTAAAAATAACTATCCAACGTTATGAGCAAATTCTTCAGGTGCGATGAAATATATTCCTTTGACTTTGAGTTTCAACTGACGTTTAGAATTTTTTGCTATCATACAGTTCATTTACATGGACAACAATAATCCGATATTAAGATGATACTCTGATTAAGAAACTAGCATGTAAACAGTGATTTATTGATGACCTTAATCCAGCTAAAGTCATAATCGAAGTAAACACAAATCGAATTATGACGTGTGGAGTATTCCTGTTTTAGTCGCATTATCGATGTGCATTACAGACATGTAAACACCTTAATCACATTACTAATGTCGTGTAGGAGTTTTCACCGCATTCTGCGACACGACACGTACACACACGGCAGTGCTCAACCGTTTGACTGCAAATGAGACAGCATGACTGTGTCGGAAACCGCGTACATACCTACTATATAGTAGGTGAAATACATGGAAGTACACGGTTCGGACGCAGCCCACGGCTTCAAGCAGTCGTCTATTTGCATGTACAGCATGACAAATAATTACCTGCACTTGAAGCTTTCGTAAAATGAAACACCCAAAACTGTATACGGTACCATAACGGAGACGAACTGTATGTTGATACGTGATGTTCTGAAAGGGAACGTCAGACGGCGTGGCGTGGGGACGTAATGACGTGTGCTGTTAATGTTCTATAATGTGTAAAACAGGAACATGAAAGGAATATTCTGAAAGCAAGTCATATAAACAACTTAATCACAATATTGTCTTATTCAGAATATGGTCAATAATTAGATTGTTGCAGTCCATGTAAATGTAGTCATAGAGATGCATGCACAAACTTTGTTCTTCAGCAAGTCAACAGAATCATCAGGAAACAATTACCCCATACAAGCACCTCCATTTACTCCCCACAGAGTGGTTTATATGATTTATACCTAAAGAGTTTTATATCCACTTTTAACATTCTGACTATGATGACTATTTGGATTTGTGACCAGAATAGTTTGCTGTATAAGTAATTTCAGGGGTTTTTTTTCTTTTCTTCAAATGCAGCATGTAGACATATTTCATATTTAATGAGTGAAAACTGTGAGGATATATATGTAGAGTTGTACATTTTCTTTGCAGAGTCGTGAAGAAGAAATGGGCACTCGAGTGTGGGAGGTGCAGAAGGAGCTGGAGGAGCTGCAGCAAAGGAGTCTCAGTGGTCCTCAGGTACAGTATGTGTAAGAGATTTCCACGAACACTACCAGATGGTGCTGTTTACCTCCTCATAAAACATACAACTTGGTTCCCTCGTCTTTGGACAGCTCACTAAGAATTGTTGTTATGGCAGAATTCTTACTGAAGCAAAATGGCTGCTTGCCAAAAAACCTTTTTTGTATAGAGTTTCTCCAACAGCTTGGGGTATCCAGGGATGATGAGGCCCGAAATATCTGTTCTCAATGAACCCCTCAGAGAGTGGCTTGGAGGTAGATTTATCTCAAGTCTCATTCTCATGTGAGCACATTTGGAGGCAGAGTCCAGCATCAGGAAGGATGGAAATCATACATGCATGTGTTTTTGATGGTTTGAAAGTTTTTCGACCTCGCAAAGACGAGAATCAATCGACCCTGTAGTTCCCATAATGAATAGGCTGATGTCATGCCTTCTAAGTATTTTTGTATAAGATTTGTATTTTAGGAGGCCTGACTGTAGCCAGTTATAATCTTTTCCATTTGTATCCATCGTATTTCATAGACAGACTGTTTGCCTTCATCATCTTATTTTCATCATTCGGTTATTGTTTTTAATGGTTATTAATAAAATTTTAGCCGAACCATATCTCACATTTGACATGTTTAGCACTATAGCACTATTTATAAATAGATTTACTTTGCTACATGGCTATGATGATAATAGTTTACATGTTTTCATGACAGGTTTGTTAGTTCTCTTGTTATGTTTTTGTGTATTGGATCTCACCTCTGTTTGCTTCCCTCTTGTCTTTTAGGGTGTTGAGGAACTTCAGGTTAGTCCCCCCCCCCCACACACACACACTTTAAATGTTGAATCATATAAAATATGCATTCGCTCTTAAATACAGCACTCAGGGGATAGCAGTTACTAGTCAACTTACCAGAAATGTACCTTGGAGACTCGATTCATCATCTAAAGACAGATTCATCATTTCCACCTTTCACTCTCAACTCTCTCACCCTGCTTAGGTTCAGCTTGCTCAGAAGACCACCCTTCTGAGTGAAGCCAGGCTAAAAGAGCAGGAATACCAAGATAGGGTAAGTCTGGACCAAGAATGAGAACAGAGCCAGAATTGTAATGTTCAGAGCATATTTTCCACCTCATGTTCTCAGGCTCCATCTCGCCTTTGGCTAAACAAAACTGGAAGTCCCCATGAACTCAAGTTCGTTACTCAGCACATCTGTTTACTTTTACTTTAAATGTCCATAATTAAGCTATGATACCCCTCACACTGCTATTCTCACCACACAGGAAGTGCTTGAACTGGGCCTTGTTGGCTGTACTTGCACTTCTGTTTTACTCTTTGGGGGGGGGGGGGGGGGGGTTAATATATATATATCACACATACGCTGTCCACTTTATTAGGAACACCACCACATTCATGCAGTAGCACAATGCAAAAACTCATGCAGATACAGGTCAAGAGCTTCAGTTAATGTTCACATCACACATCAGAATGAAGGAAACATGTGATCTGTGACTTTGATCGTGGCATGGATGTTGGTACCAGAAGGCCTGGGTTGACTATCTCGGAAACTGCTGGTCTCCTGGGATTTTCACACAACAGTTTCAAGTTGTGCGGGGGGGGGGGGGACACATTGAGTGAGTTTGCGGAAACACCCTAAGTACATTTTGTCAGTAATTTGGTTGGAGCCCATATTGACTGATTTTGTTTGTTTGTTTTTACCAAATAAGCGATCAGTCAACGCAACACTGCTTATTCATGTTAAATATCATGATGTTTCACTGTCATTTCTGTTTCTGTCATTGCTGTTTCACTTGTCATTTGGAAAATACTCAAACCTCAAGTGCCAGTCATTTGTTATTGGATGCTACCATTGCTCAGTGTTCAATGTATAATGCCTACAGAAATTAAACTCTTCAGATAACGTTTTTAGGCCTTTGCTTGCATTGCTTCTCTGTGCTTTGATGCTCAGTTTAACAGGCATTTGTGACTTTTTATTTATTTTTTAGATCCATACTCTGGAGGACATGGTACGGAAAGCTTATAAAAACTCCGTGGTGACTCACCTGGGAAAAGGTGAATAATCTTGCAATATCTCTATCAATTAAATGATCTTTCACGTAGTGTATATATGGAAGTACTGCCTGAAATGCCTGAAACAAGTAGTTTAGGACTGGGGTTCAGTTTCTAGCTCCACTGTTTGCTATCCATAACTGAGGGCTGCTTTGTGAAGCCAGGATTACAAATACTGAGTGATCTCCTTTCAGGCAAAGCAGCTGGATTACACTGTTTAATATTTTGTTTTCAATCAGCCAGTTCTTTAACCTGAACACTAACCACGTCATGACTTTAGTTGATGGTGATATAAAGAGAATATATATATTCTCAGGATATTCCTGATATTTTTATTATTTGATTTAGAATAAATTAATATTTTTAGTTATGCCAGTTTTTGCAGAGCATTGCCATAAATAATGTAATGGGGTTTGTAAAATTGCGGGGGGGGGGGGTCGTCATTAAAGTGGAAATTATATCTTCCCCCCACAATTTTACTGGGGAGGGGAAGAAATAGTAGGTAAATAGTTGCTGGTTTAGTTTATTAATCAAAAAAATAGGCACTGGTTGATGAATAAACTGATGAGTAAAACAGGTTGTTACTTACACCCCAAATCTTAAATAAATTCAGCATTTAGAAATATTAAACATTATAATTACATTAAAAATATGTTGCTGTTTAAAATTGTCCTTAAGACATTAAATCCTGTTGTTTGTAGGCAATTTCTTTGTTGTGTTCTTTGAAATAGTTGATAACGTTCACACACAGATTTAAGCGCATGATGATGGCAGCAGTACACCAGGCCATGGGTTTGGAATGAACTGTGTTGTTTGGCAGGTTAAGTAAGAGAGTTCAGTGCCTCAGGTTTCCTCCCTGCAGGCCCCGCTGTGGCTGTAGCGTGGCTTTGGTCGGGGTCACTTTGGCAGATCAGCTTATTTATGGCTCTCTCCTTTTTCTACGCTCTGTGATCAAAGACTTATTTTGGTTGGCTTGGCACCTCTGTTCCTCATCAGTTTGTCCCTTTTGGCACATCCAGGAGCCCGAGTGTCATCAGGCACCATTTAATGGATATTCCAGAGGGCTAGTGGCTTCATCTGCCTACTATAAATTGCGTTTGGATTGTCATGAGACTAATTCACACAGTTGAGCACTGTGTGGAGTATAATGACTTGAGGCCTTTTCCTGCTCAGTACCTTGTTAAAGGTTGCTGAATGTTTCCAATATTTACAATATTCTCAACGGTTGTTTACTTGTAAACAATAGTTACTGTGGAATGGAAAGTCAGGAAGTAGCCAATATGTTTGCGTGAGAAATTGGCCAGAGTTTTCTGTGTATTTTTAGATTTTCTCATATAGAAAAATATCAAGAATACCCAAAACCAGGATAATACCTTTAATCTGTCTGACTATAGTTTGTCATTTAAAAAAAAGTATGCCCAGAATTTATTTAAAAAGTTATTCTTGGCCAGAATGTCTCTCTAGCTGTTTGTCTCTCACTTTCCAAAACTTGCACCGTCACCACGCAGATGAATAGAAACCATTTTGTATTTTAGTCACAATGTCACTTTTGTACATTTTAAAATGTTACCGTAAACTGTGTGCCTAATAAGCCTGGCAGGCGGCGGAACACCCAGTCCTGCTGATTTACTGACTGATTATTAGTATGCTAAGGGGTGTGTGTTTGAGTGCCATCTGAGTAACACTAAAGTATTTATGTATATCCTATCATTTCCTGTCTATAAATGTCAGTGCAGATAATAAGAAGTAAATGAGACGTCCGAACAAAGCCGTGCATTGATTCCCTTTTCCATCTGTTCCTGTGATGACCGGTATCCTCTTGCCATCAACTTGCACTAATATGCTGGTGTTACGTTAATATAGGCCAAGCAGAATCAGGTTTGTAGAGTCCAGAATCCTGTCATCTGCCTGCTCCAGTTCTAATTATGGCAGAGAAAGAAGCTGGAGGGCAGGAGAGAGTTGTATGAATACACAAGATGTGTTGACCATCAGGATCTGTTTTCAGATAAAACTGTGCTGAGTAATAGTAGATAATCTGAACTAATGATTAAATTATTTTATCTCCCAGAACCCTCAGACTACAGCGCTGATCCTTTCACTGAGCCCACTGAGTTTGAGTACCTGCGGAAGGTCATCTTTGAGTACATGATGGGACGAGAAACTAAGGTACATTTTTCCTGACAGAAAAGCAGAAAAATCATGACCGCTTGGTGTTGATGGAATGCTCCTGTGAAATTCTGAATATGCGTATTATTTACCATGTCCACTTTAGTCATAACAGCCACTTCACACATTTTTGAAACCTACAAAATGTTTATTCTTGCATGCAATAAATACAAGGCAGAACAAAAGCCATTCTGTGTGCTCGTAGAAGGGCCTTAATTGACATCTTTTGTCCGTTTAGTCTGAGCTAATTGATGGCTAGTTGATAGGGCCATAACCCCAGCGGGGATCCCCTGGGTTAATAATAACCAGCAGCCTTATGACAGCACAGCAGCCCTCCCTGTGAGGACGGATGTCCGGAGGGCGACACGGCAGGCGAGGCCACGTCATACGATGAGAACAACATACCAATTTAAAAGAATAGCCAAAGCTTACAGCAGTCCTGGTTCCAATTATTGTCATATGTATAAGCTCAAATACACACACACACACACACACACACACACACACACACACACACACACACACACACTGGCAGATGTGTCTGGAGCTGATTGCACAGCATGTGACAGATAATTAGCATTTTTGCCTGTGCATGTGTTTAATTGTTCACAGACAAGTGATAGGAAGTAACAGTAGGGAAAGTGGAAGGGTTTGTTAAACCTTGCAGTTTCTCATGAGCTTTTACTTTAATAACCGGTTAGAAATGTGACTGTGGAGAAGTTCAAGTGTTAATCCTTCAGTCTGGTCTAAAGAGTGTATTCTGCGCTCATTCACTCATCTTCCCACACTAATCCTTTCCTTCAATTAAAGGAAATTATTGGAAAAGTTGCATAACGTTTTTCCGGTGCTAATAACGAAAGAGATTCCTTCCGTCACTTAATACCTACTAGTTTTCTGGAGTACAGTGCCAGTGCTTGGATCCTCTCAGCTAAGGTCACAGTGTTTACCCATATGCCTTTTTAAATGTAGTATTCTGTACCGAAGTGATTTTAGTACTTAGCCTTGGTGTTTACATCCACTATTGTTCCGTCACTGTTATACCCAGCATGCATCATGCATAGTGTCTTGTACAGTTATTGGGGGATCTTCTGCAAAGAAACGAATCAACCCAGTTGTAGTTTTAGTCTTTTGAAATTTACTTCAAAAGACTGTGTGTGTTTTTTCTGAAGGGTTACTTCCAGTATTCAAACCTGGAAATTGTTTTAGTGATCACCGTGTCACCTCTGTAGGAGACAGATAGAGATGTTTAGCGTGAAAGTTTTGATTTTCCATTTTTAACCAGAGTATCCCTTTAAGATTTATTCTAGGACTTGTGCTTTATAACTTCACAGATAAGATGATGAGTTAAAGCTGCTGTGTTCCACTGGTTGTTTGTTTACAGACTATGGCCAAAGTCATCACTTCCATGCTGAAGTTTCCAGCAGACCAGGCACAGAAAGTACTAGAGCGGGAGGATACCCGAGTGATGGTGAGCTCCATTTTCAGATCAAATGTTCTCTCAGACAGAGACTATTGGTTCCTTCACATTTCTTTTCACCACTCTGCATTCTGTCTTTATTAAGTTACTTTACATGTAATCTAAACAGCTCAGATTTCACTGCATCCGTGTGGTAGTAGAATTCCCTGACGTCCTTCTCTTTGTGTCTCAGGCATTTTTTTATGTTTGTTAATGATTTCGCCATGAATACGGAGTAAAGGATACACACAGAGCCAGTAGGACTATAGTAGAGGCTGAAATGTTGCAGCCATTAAACAGTCTCAGTATATGCTGTGATCACAGCATTTGAAACATTTTCCTTCCTATAGCAGGTTATATTTTTCACATAAATTAGTGCAAAACAGCCATTTTTGTTTGTTTATTGAATTTGGATGCAAGTAAGGGAATTTAGACCATGTAGTTTTTTTGTTTTGTGTACTTTATATGTGTATGTCTACAGTTTGTATAACTGCTGTGGGTTTTTTCATGTGTGTTTTGTTTATTTGTTTTTCTTTTTCAGCCTTGGCTCCGGTAAGGTTGAATTCTAAGAGGCCCTTCTGAGGTACAGAGCAATTGTGCTGCTGCTATTGAACACGGATCAGAGGGGCTAGAGTGCTGCAATTAACTTACCTAATGACCGCTTATCTTTATATTTCTGTGTAAGAGAAGAATTGTATACCAGTATGTATGCTTGTGGTGTGAAAAATTAGACTGATATGTACCAGATTCAGAGAACTGTCATTAGTTTGGTTTTTACAACAAAATTAGAATTTAGATTTTTATTTTTCTGATCCTTTCTAGAGCAGTGGTAAGATTTTTTTTTTCTTCTTGTTTAAAAAAAAAAAAAATCTAGATTTTATATGAATTTTGTGCAATATTTTTGATTTTTGTTCTTTTTTTCCCCCTCTAAAGTTTGTGTTCTTTGTCCTTTTTTCTTTTTTCCCTCTTTTTATGGTAAGCTGGAATAGCCATGTGTCCTGTGCACATGTAAATATGCATATCACTTAAACTTAAAGCCCCCTAGGACTTTGTTTACTACCGCTTTTTAAACTTCTACTGTATTTTTGTGGAACTGAAGTAAAATACATATTGTAAATTGTAAATCACTGGAAGAAGAATCTATATAGCTATACTAAAGGGCACATTGTGACTGTTGTATTATTAGCTACCTTTTAAAACAGATAATAAAATTTCTTTACAGTATGCTTGTACAGTATTGTGATTTCTTTCAGATGCATTTGTTGAATATTATTTAATTCGCTTATTTAATCCATTAAATCCCAGTATTGTTCAGCTATTTGTATTTAAGCCCATTATTCAGGCACTATTATTAATTATTCAGTGCATAAAATAAACCTAACAGGAAAAGTTATGAGAACCTGCTGACCAGTCCTGGTAATATGTGGTTAAATGTGCTCAGTTTGTCCTTCTGGTTAGGGGTGCTAGTAGGAATTATGGACCCTAACAGGCTAATAACCTTTGCCTCATGTCCTGGACAACTTTTGTTCTCCTGACCATTTTCAACTTCCCTCCTTTACTTCACTCTCAGGAAAGGTGTACTAGACTTATACCTATCCTTGGCACTGGTGTGGTATTCTCAAGGGTAAACCTTTTAGAACCTTTGTATGTATCTTTGACCTAGAAAGGTGCATATAGTGTACCTATAAATCTTTATAAACTAATCATGGTCCATTTATGTAACTGGTATCCAAAGTGGGGTCCTGTGAAGCCAGGGGTCAGTGACTTTAACCCACCCTTCTCAAAAGTTATCATATTTATTATTGAATTCTAGTTATTAACCTCTTAACCAACCTTTGCCTGTGTGTTCTGAGCTTGCATGTTCTCCCCGTGCTTCAGGGGTTTTCTCCAGGTACTCTGGTCTCCATCCCCAATCCAAACATGCGTGTTGTAGCCTGATTAGCATTTTCAAATTGTCTGTGGTGCATGAATGGGTGTGTGTGTGCGCGCGTGTGCGTGATTGTGCCCTGTGATGGGTTGGCACCCCGTCCAGGGTGTCCCCTGCCTTGTGCCTTGAGTTCCCCTGGGATTCCAGGCTCCCCAAAACCTTATGTAGGATAAGCGGTACAGAAATGGATTGATGGGTAGATGAATGGATTGATGGATGGATGGATGAATGGATAAAAGTACTGTACCGTTGGCCCATTTTAGATGTAAACACCCTTAAACTCAGGCTGAAAGTCTGCACCTTGAGCTCTACTACGAGACACTTGAAAGAACAATAACTTTGGCGGTGTGCAAATATTTATAGGCTTGAGTGTACAAAACAAACGCCTCGGAAAGAAGGATCGGTACAATTTAGTACAGTTTCTTTTGAGAGTGTGCACCCCTGTGCTTGGTTTCTGAAATAAGTCAAATGTAAGTGTGAACTACAGTAAGGCACTCGCAGCGTGTGTGTGTGTGTGTGTGTGTGTGTGTGTGTGTGTGTGTGTACTTCCGCCAGATGGCACCACTGAGGGAGATTAACGCTGAAGCCTCACAGGAGCGGTGTATGAAATGTGATGCTCGTGCGCAATACCGTGCGTCTTGGCGCGAGCTCACTTGAACAACGGAAGAACGCAGGAGCAAGCAGTTGACTTGAACACGCTCCCAGGCAGATGATCAGGCTAATGCCCCGCCACCGCTATCTGTTAACTCTGACTTCTCTTCCTCATAGGCTTACCTTTTATTTCAATGCGTTTTGCGATCGCTATAACAAACTTTTGCGAGTAACTTAAGTTTACATGTAGCTTCTAAAGTCCACCACTGAGACCGTCGAGATTTCTCCGTTCCTTTTCGGTTCTCCTCGCGTCTCCTTCACTTCACTTCACTTCACTTCATTTCACTGCGGGGAGGATGTACTGCACGAGGACCGGACTGTTAACGTGGAAGAGCAGAATGTTGGATGTTTTGTGCGTGTGTTTGTCCTTGTCTTTGGTTTGTGCTTACAACATTGACCTGGATCACCCCCTGGTTTTCCGTGGGCAGAACGCGACGTTTTTTGGCTACTCGGTTCTGGAGCACTTCCACAATAACACACGATGGTGAGTGGATCTGGATCAAACGGTGCACTTCATGCAGAACTAGGTCTCGAGTCAAAGCCGTGAAGTTGCAACGATAATCGGTTGTGCATACTTTATAACAAATTTATACTTGCACATATAAACTGGAACGGGTTTGCTCAGACCTATCGATTTGGACCTCTGAGGATGCTGGAGCTAGATGTTTCCAACAATGTTTTACAGCCTACGATTTGCGTTCTGTTTAAGCAATCTGTAGAGGCAGATCACACCATAACGGTGTCGTTTATAAACCCATGAAGTGAATCATAGAAGTGTGAATAATATGTTCTGGTACAGCTGTAACACATCGCATAAGAAATGGTTACATCTTGGCACGGAGTACTTATTTACAGCACTGAATATCAGTATTAGAAATCACAGAAAGAGTTTAAATGCAGACCAGAAGGGCAGCACGAGCTCAGTGCAGAACACACAATGAATGCATGAATTGCAGGGATTAAAAAAAAAAAATGCATGCATTTTCGTGCATTTAAACACAAGTTAGTGTGCACCTCTAATAGGCGGAGATCCTGCAAACAGTGATTCAACACCATGTGTGAACTATATAGTTCTTTTCCTGTCAAAAGGACGCGCGCGTGAATGTAATGCACGTGAATTAGACTATAGTATAATATAAATAATAATCATTTTTACCTGAATGAGTAATGTATTTTTTCAATGCTTATTGAGAAGCTGAAGTATAATGTAGTAGCCTATTGTGAATGCATAAGTACTGAACTATATACTGTATACACATACACTCACTGACCACTTTATTAGGTACATTTTGATTAGGTGCATTTCTAGGCCATTATATCAGTTGATCCTATCTACCCCAATCTTCAGTGGAAAATGACCACCGGAGGACCACTATTCTCAGCCTAGCTATTACTGACATGGTAGTGGCGTCCTAGTGTGTGGTGCCGGTTTGAGTATATCACACACACGGCATCGCCGGTTTTAACCACCTCTGAGTTGAGACTACAATAATTACCACACACTATACATGGAAAAAGATGAGCTAGATGATTCGTCTGTTCACCAACAGTGTGGATCAATGAGTTGGGTGGGTGTGTCTCGTAAAGAGACTATTAAGAGTGCGCAGTGTTTAAAAAGTGGAATTACAATGCAGTACAACACAGAATTCTGTTACAGTTCTAGTACTGTAACGATCTGACAGTTTAAAAGACAGCGATAAATCAATAAACATAAATGTGTCATATAAGACAAACGAAAAGGTTGTTCCCGACATATAAACTACTGAAAAATCTACTACCCCAGATTCTGAAGAAAGTTGGTCACATATCGAGTGGAGGATACTGAATGGTAAAACTTAGTGGATTTTACAAAGCACATTACACTGGTTCTCATTCACGTATTCACACACACACTCACACACCAATGGTAGCTGAGCTGCCATGCAAGGCGCTAACTTGCTATCTTGAAATTGTATTGTAATGTGTGGAAGCCTGAGGTTTACAATCCTAGTCAGTACCATGGCAGTGTCATTGCTGTGCTGAGAATGGTCAATCACCCAAGTAATTTTTGATCACTGGTGTTACTGTGGTGAACCTATATGGCACACAGTGTGCTTTTGGGTGTGCCAAATGTGACACCTGTCAGGCCAGTATTTTTGATCACTTGATAAACGGGTGGGTTCAAACAAAAGGTGGCATGTTCTAAGCTGTTTAACACATCTAGATGTAAATACCAGGAAATGAAAGCTGAAATTCTGATCTCATTTTCATCTGTTGATCTCAAACCCAAATGTCTTCAGTGTATACCATAAACAAATTAATTGGCCTTAACACTCCCTGTGAATTGGCCTTGCTGTATATGTTTGTACACCTACTGTTTAACTGCACACGTGTGGTCAATGGACTGTAAGAAGTCATAGCTCATGTTCCTGTGTACAGGATTCTGGTTGGGGCTCCTCGAGCAAATTCATCCTTCAGTAACTCTGTTTCCTCTCCTGGAGCTGTGTTTAAGTGCCGTATACACAGCAACCCAGAGCATCGCTGTACAGAGATCGACTTGGGCAGAGGTGAGTGTGAATGTTCAGGAGGTGCTCTCAGTGCCAACATATTTAAAAAATGAAAAGTAGATCAGGAATTACTGTTCATCACAAATGTACATGCCTGCTTGATTCTTTTTTTATCTGGTTTATGTTGAACAACATCACATAACTTTCCATATTATAGAACTAAAACAGTAACAGTGTAATTATTATGGCTTTAGGAACAGATTTGCTTGGTGTTGTTCAGTGTAATCATTACTCATTCTGCTCTTTCACTGCCATCTTGTTATGGCAGAGCTCATTTCTGGCGCAGATAAGATGCTGTTATTCTTTTCCTGGTGCAAATATTTATTGAAGGGACCTGTTTATAGTACTGCTGGTGTTTTGCTATTCCTGCGTTTCCTATAAAGAGTAGAATAATCTTTCTACTGACCTTTTTATTCTAATCATTACATTTTGGTGACTAATGGTGTGTGTTCGGTTACATAACATGTGCTGTACTCTAATATTGTATTCTCAGTTAAATGGCTGTTTAAACAGATATGGATGGAGACATAGAAGAACTATATCAAGCTGCAGTCCTGGAATATTTTCATAGAAATGATGAACGTTTTGCTAATATTTTCCAAGACATTGAGCCAACTCTTTCAGTTGTAGACATCTCTTGGAGCGCTTCGAGCTCCTTTCTTGTGGTTGAAGGGACTGAGTGGTTTCTGTGGTTTTAATGTACGCTCTCCTGCTTACTCTGTGTGTCACCACTGGAACACACAGGAATAAATGGTGCCTGCCAGCAGGCCTGGGGCCTAAGCTTTCCCTTCAGCCCTGAACACACATGAATCATGTTGGTTCAGACCCTGCAGGTCATGGGGTGCCTCTGAGAAACAGCACCAATAATGTGGGGAAGTAGTGTCAATTACCGTGAAGTTTTACTGGAAGGGCAGTTGTAAATTCGAAAGATGTAAAAATTCTAAAAGTTTTTGGAACGTATTTAAATATTACCCATGCTCAATCACTGACTTTCTGTAAACAATTGATCATGGTCAGGGTCGTGGTGAATCCGGAGCCTATCCCGGCCATGAGACAGGAATACACCCTAGATGGGACTCCAGTCCATTGCAGGGCACCATGCACACACACTCACACACTCATTCATACCTGGGGCATTTTATCTTACCAGTCCCCAAACAGGCAAGTTTTTGGTAGGTGAGAGGAAACCCACAACGACGCAGACAGTAACCCGAGCTCAGAATCAAACTTGGGACCCTGGAGCTATGGACCCTGTGTTCGACATAGCATAGAACATGACTGTGTTTTATACCCTACGTACAATATTTGAAATTACTTAAACAAAGTAGCTGTAAACATAGAAGTCTCTTAGCACAGTTTCTCCCCACAGTTTTTTTTCCCCCTGACAATCCAATTCCGCTTACATGATAGTTCTAGGAAAATTAACATGTTTAGTTTTAGAGATACTAAGCAGTTTTATTCTAGATGCTACAAAGTCGTTCGGGACACGAGACACTGTTATGCCTGCACTTGAACCAAAACAACTTGAAGTACTGGATTAGCAAACACAGAATCATCATCAGGAATTTTGTGACCTATTTAGACTTCTTGTCTAGTCTGAATCTGTATATAATGTTGTTACTTATGTACCTTGTTTTTTTATTTGGTCAGTTAAATTTCACGTCACTCATTTAGAGAAGTAAAACATCTGCTGCGAATTGTGCAGGAAGGAAGAGGCTTGAAGACATACTCACAGAAGTACTTCATTCATTTTTCAGTTCTTAGAATTGGGTTAGATCAGGTTCTTACTGCATTCAAATTTTAATAGGGTTTACTTAACCAAAACCAATTGTTTTGGTCGGCTCAGAATGTGATCACTGTTTTCACACCTACTCGGATGAACCTGCAGAGGTTACCACGTTCAAGCAACTATAAAACTTCATGTGTGATAGTGCCCGAAGCGAGATGGTAACGTTCTGAAACAGTCATGCTCAGCTGATGTTTTGTAATATCAGCACAACTGAATAGTTATTTGGGTTTCCATGTGTGGACAGTATGCTAAAATATATAAAGACTGGGATAAATAAAGACTGGAATGATAGACAGTAAGCTAGTAAGAGCTAATGTTGTGGTCAATTTGTTAAACTAGATTCATTCATTTATTTCTACAACCCCAATTCTGAAAAAAGTTGGGACAGTATGGAAAATGCTAATAAAAACAAAGAGGAGTGAATTTTAAGTGTACTTTGACTTGTATTTCAACAAAAAATGTATAAAGAGAAGGTATTTGATGTTTTATCTAATCAATTGCATAATTTTTTTTGAAGATAAACGTTTATTTTGAAATTGATGCATGCAACATGTTCCAAAAAAGTTGTGACGGGGCAATTTAGGACTTGTAGCAATGTGACAAGTTGAAATAAGAAGGTGATCTGAAACAGGTGAGGCAATGGTCTAATCATACTATATAAAGAGCCTCCAAAAAAGGCCTAGTCCTTCAAGAGCAAGGATGGGTCAAGGCTCTCCGATCTGCTAACACCTAAGCTTCCCATATCATGTGGCACGCCCCCCTAATATTGGAGGAGACCAGGTATAATCATTATTTATTCTATATAAAATCTATCTATGTACAGTATAACCTAGTCTATAATATGTTTTGATAGATAGATAGATAGATAGATAGATAGATAGATTTTGCTTTTGTGTTTTTGTACTTTTTTAAAATTACTTTTCATAACTTTTATGAGTTTTAAATATCTTTTATAAAACTATATAACGGACAGGATATGGAACATGAGTTATCAGAAATGTTTTTGAGCACTATAACTATTTTGAACAAGATAACTAGGTTGTAATAAAGTGGGCTATTTGACATGTAAAACATGTTGCATTCCATTCGTTTTGACATTCTACAAACATTCACTTAAGAATTATGTAAATTGGGAAGAAGGGCGCATCTCGTTAGCCACGACATTGTTAAATCTCAGCCATACAGGGCAGACGCAGAGAGAGGTGAGAGTGCAGCAGAAAGCAAGACCTCGGGCTTGCAGGACAGTACTGGCAATATTTGGAAAGTTACTAAGGTTTGTCCAAAAAGCCGCTAGATTTGTCACTACCCGTTTTTTTTCTTCTCTGGGACTTCTTTGGGCTTAGTCTCATCTGAGATATACAGGAGCACAGTGGACTCGTGTTTTGTGGTCCAACAAGTTAACATTTCAAATAGTTTTTGAACTGCCGTTGTGTTCTCTGGGCCAAAGAGGAAAAGTACCATCCAAGCTGTTATCAGCGTCATGTCCAAAAGCCAGCATCAGTGCCCATTGCATGGGTAACTTGCACATCTGTGAGGGCAACATTAATACAGAAAGATATGTACACATTTTGGAGCAACATATGCTGCCATCCAGAGCAGGACAACACCAAACCAAATTCTGCCTGGATTATAAGCTCATGGTTGCATAAGCAGAGAGTCGGGTGCTAACATGGCCTGCCTGCAGTCCTGACCTGTCTCCGATTGAGAAGGTGTGGCACATTATGAAGCGCAAAAAAATTCAAATGGCCCTATACAGTTACGGAGCTGAAGAAATGTATAATAGAAGAATGGGGGGAAAATTCTGTGCCCAAATGCTCAATAAATGTTATTAAAAGAAAAAGTGATATTACACAGTGGTAAACAGTTGACTGTCACAACTTTTTTGGAGTATGTTGCAGTCATCAGATTTGAAATGAGTGTATATTTTCAAAAATAAATTAAATTCACAAAGTAAAACATCCAATAATGTATTAATAATGTGTTTTCAATATAGTACAGGGTGAATTGAATTTTCAAATGACTCTTTTTGTTTGTTTTTTTCGCATTTTTCATACTGTCCCAACTTTTTCGGAATTAGGGTTGTGCTAGATTAATATGTAACCAATCCACTACAATGTGCACAATCTTGTTCATGCTGTTTTGATTTCTGCATAAATGTTGCCTTCTTCCATAAATAACACTGCACTTGATGTCGTGTAAACTGAAGGTGCTACATTACTTGAGTTGGAAAGAAAGGAAAGCTGCCATCTTTTGCACATGATCTTGCAAACTGGTAGTGAAGAAACGGAAGTTTCTTTTGACATCTCTGTTTCTTTTGGCATCGCTGGTCCTTTGACTTCTTCAAATACAGACACAGTTCAGATGGCGCCCTAGTGTGACTCTTAATCTCTCTATTACACTTACTGCTGTGTGTCTATTATTATAAGTAAAACTGTAAAGCCAGGACTGGGGATTACTCTGGAGTTTATAATGGAACAGTGTGCAAAAGAGAAAAGAAAAAAAAAAACAACAGAAAACACAGATAGTTGTTAGTTATTGATTTCAATAAGTCTGGTAGGATTGTGTGTACATTTTTAACAACCTGAAAAGGGCATAATTTGTAGTTTAATAATCAAAATTAATATCAGTTTCATCAATAGGTATCGCAAGTGAACAGAAATCAGTAGCAGAGGAGGAAGTGCAGATTTACGGAAGCCCTAATTGGCCATGCCTTATGAATTTTTTTTCTTTGTTGTTTTCTCATTATCACAATATAATTCTCTTGTGATCTCGACATAACAGAAAGTTGTTTTCTCGTGATATCAACTTGCTTTTATTTCTCACGACTTAATTTTATCCGGAGAAAATCTTACACTCTGTGAATGGGTCTGGTGTTACATGCATGTTGGTATCTTCGCCGTCATAAATGTAATAATTGCTGTAGAGATGGACTATATCTCTGCATTAAGAGAGAGGGGAGTCCCCTTCTCAAGTGTCAGACACAAATGTGGCAGTCATCAATCTTGCAGGGATGATGTATTTTTGTAGGCCACCCCAGAAGTTAGCATCACCCTGGTCCCCGCGACAAAAAGCCAATATGATTTTTCAATTGGCTTTTGGATTATTGCAGAAAATCAGCTCCGTGACCAACAAAAGTTTATGATTCTTATATGTTTCATTCACTAAGATAATCTTCACAAATTAACACAACGTTTATGAATTTTGAAGCGTAAATACAATCAGCAGAAGTAAAAAGCTAATTTGAGGCTATAAACGAACTACACCACAGTCGCATGACTTTAATGTTACCACC
Source organism: Ictalurus punctatus (assembly GCF_001660625.3). Taxonomy (NCBI): domain Eukaryota; kingdom Metazoa; phylum Chordata; class Actinopteri; order Siluriformes; family Ictaluridae; genus Ictalurus; species Ictalurus punctatus. The sequence goes on along the minus strand of NC_030418.2, from coordinate 8,462,462 downwards.
ACTAAGCTTCCGACAACTCTTCCCATCTTTATTTAAAAACAGTTCAATTGGAAAATACTATAAATTTACTATAAATCTACAAGTTGGAATAGTTTGCAAGAGCGCGAGTATAAACACAGCAAGGCTGTAGTAGATGAATTTTCCTGTTTGGCGTGATGACATTTAATGTCCCCAACAACCTCTGTAGTTCCATTTAGCCACTTGTTAGCAACCGTTTTGTTCAAGACACATAAAAGCTTTTTAAAAAGTCCTGAGTGGGGTATTACTGATGTATTTTATGTCACAGTATAAAACTTGAACATATCTTGAGCTTGTGTTAACCACAGACCTTATTTCAGGCATTTAACCAAAAACCCATTAAAAAAACCCACTGACTTCGGGACGATGGATGTCGAGTACAAAGAAAGTCGAGATCACCAGAAAACAACTTTTGTTATGTTGAGATCACGAGAAAATTGAGTTGAAATCATGAGAAAATAAGAAAGAAAAAATTAATAATACATGGCCACTTAGGGCTACTGTAGAGATTTCTATTTATTACAGTGAAACTATGATCATGAAACAACAAAACAAGCAAGAACTAGACACACATGGTAATAACATGAACACGATGTACACTAAGCGACATTCTACAACGACAAAAGCTAGACGATGGGTGCTAAACCAGACAGGACTTACATTCTAGTACTCAGTAAATATAAATGTGAAACAGGTGCAAACACTCATGTGACATGGTGAGTGTTGTGATCAGGTGATGTGCAGGGGTCGATGGGATTCATAGTTCTGCACCATATTTGGTGATACCATGAAATAAATATAGAAGAGTTGTATAGGTAATAACAATAAAAAATAGCAAGAATGTTAATCAAGTTTGTTCACAGAGAGACCTCGTACTCAATTATAGATTTTGAAGTTATATAATTTTACATCAACACTAATACATTCCAGGCTTGATTTTAATTCATCTGGTCTAATTCAGTGTTTAATTTCCTTCAGAGTTTTTGTCATATCACAGCAAACCAGTGACTACATTTCCCATCCTGCACTGCAGCCTACAAACATGGCCGCCATGGACCGCAATTCCCAGCACACTCGCCTTCATTCTAATCATACACACCTGTATCCAATTCACAGCACAATCACAACCACAGATTAAAAGGACTTTCTATGCACTCACTCTTTGCGAGGTATATGCTCAGTTGCCTTCTGTCCCTATCGTTACCAACGATGTGCCCCAATCACTGCTCTTTTGGATACCATACAACACTTTTGTGATTGAGACATTGTTTGTACATCATTCCATTCACTCAAATATACGTTCATTTAAAGGAAACAGGGCCTCATTTGTCAATCTTTTAAGAAAGTTGTTCGTAAGCCAAAACCAAACAAAATAAGATCCACCAGATCTACAAAAGTTTCCAAAACGCCAGAGACACACACGCACACACACACACACACACACACACACATACTAACAGAAACACGAGGGAGAGGAAACACTGGAAACATGGGGAAATACACAGGATCCTGGATGGATCATGACAGTACCCCGTCTCAGTGGGAGCCTCCAGGCAACCTGCCAGGTTTGTCTGGATGAGTCCAGTGAAATTCGCAGATGAGAGAAGGGTCCAAGATGAAGGATCTGGGTATCCAGGTCTGCTCCTCCGGACAGTATCCTTCCCAGTCCACCAGCTATTGCAGGCCCTATCCTCTACGGCACACATCAGGTTGGAAGGAGGGCTCAAAAGGCTGTCATGAACTGGCTTAAGCTCGGAGACGTGAAAGGTGGGATGGATGTGCAGGGACCTGGAGAGTTTGAGTTTGATGGCAGTGGGATTGATAATGCTCTTAATAGTGAATAGTGGTTGGAAGCCACACCTTTTGGCCCGGCTGGTAGTTGGGAGCTGGAACTCGACGACGGTCAGCCAGGTGACAGTTATGCTTGGGAGCGTGGAGCAGAGAGGAACAGGCCTCCCTCCATACTATGCGGCAACAACAGAGGTGGACCTGCACGGAGGGGACGGAGATGTCATCTTCAATGACCAGGAACAAGGGAGGCTGATAGCCCAGGGAGCACTCGAAGGGGGACATGCTGGTGGCAGTGCTAGTTAAGGAGTGTGCATACTCAATCCAGGGTAGCTGGGAGCTCCAGCTGGTGATGGGGTGATGGGGTTGTTGGTAGTGATGCACCGCAGTGCTGCTTCCAGTTTGACCTTTCTGCCAAGCCGTTAGTCTGGGGTGAAATCCAGAAGACAAGCTGACCGTTTATCAAATAAACTGAGGCCAACTGTCAGAGACAAGGTCCAGGGGGATGCTGTGCAGCCGGAAGACATGGTTTATGAGGAGGTCTGTGGTTTCTCAGGTGGTAGAGAGCTTGGGAAGGTGAAAAAATGTATTGCTTTAGGGCACCGGTCTACTATGGTGAGGATGACAGTGTTGGAGGTGACATAGTCCAAGGCGATGTGTGATGAGGGGCAACTGGGAACAGGCAAGGGTTGTTGTAGGCCGGCAGACGGGCGGTGTGAGGGCTTATTATGGGTGCATACGGTGCAGGCAGTGACAAAGGCTTGGGTGTCAGCATCCATTGTATGCCATTCGTGGGCAAACTAGCAGGAGAGGACATCGGTCTTAGTGTTCTTAGAGCCTGGGCAGTAGGTGAAAGTGAATTTGAACCACCCCAAGACCAGGGCCCAGCGAGCCTGGCGAGAGTTGAGGTGTTTGGCAGTCTGGATATAAGCTAGGTTTTTATGATCAGTCCAATCCAGTCCCTCAAGCCAGTGTCTCCACTCTTCCAGGGCTAGCTTAATGGGAACCAACTCATAATTCCCCACATCATAGTTACTTTCAGCGGGGGTCAGATGCGGCAGGAAAAGAAAGCGCATGGGTGAAGTTGCTGTTCTGGGGCCGAAGGTTGAGAGAGCACTGCACCCAAACCTGAATTGGAGGCATCCACCTCCACAATGAATTGCCTTGAGGGGTCAGGTTGGCTGAGCATAGAGCAGAGGTGAACAGCTTCTTGAGTGTGGTGAAGGCCGCCTCTGCCTCAGGGGTCCATTCGAAAGAAGTGGATGTGGAAGTGAGCCTGGTGAGAGGTCCTGCTACCTGGTCCCTAATGTAGTGGCGGTAAAAGTTGGTGAATCCTAGGAAACACTGGAGCTGCTTCAGGGTGGTGGGCCTGGGCCACTTGACAACGGCCCTGATCTTCTCCAGGTCAGATGTGATCAGTCTGCTCTCTATGACGTACCCCAGGAAGGTGACTGTGGGGACATGAAACTCACACTTCTCTGCTTTAAAAACAGGCAGTTTTCTAGAAATTGCTGTTGTACATGATGAGCATGGTGGGTGTGCTTGATGGGTGTTCTGGAGAAAAATCAGGATGGCGTCAGGTACACAAAAATGAAGCAGTTCAGAAAGTCCTGGAGAATGTCATTGACCAAGGCTTGGAACACTACTGGGGTGTTGGTGAAGCTGAACGCATTACCAAGTATTCAAAGTGGCCCAGGGGGGTGTTGAACGCAGTCGTCCATTCATCCCCCTCTCGGGTCCTAACCAGATGGTATGCATTACGCAGGTCCACTTACTAAAAATGCTGGCCCCATGCAAGCGTTCGAAAGCTAAATTAAGCAGGACAGGAGGTAATTGTTTTTGGTGGTGATATTGTTTAAACCTCGGTGGTCAATGCAAGGGCAAAGGGACTTATCCTTTTTGGCCACAAAAAGGAAACTGATACCTAGGGGGGAGAGGAAGTTCAGATGATTCCAACAGCAAGGGAGTCATTTATATATTTTTCCATGGCCTCCCTCTCGGGGTGGGACACGTTGTACAGTCGGACTGATGGTAGGGTGGCCCCTGGGAGCAGGTCAATAGCGCAGTCATAAGGCCGATGAGGTTGTAAGGAGAGGGCTCTGTCCTTGTGGAAGACTTCTCCTAGATCATGGTACTCCGTAGGCATGGCCAAGAGGTTGGGTGGAGATAAGGCCAACGGGCAATTGGAGCCCTCAGTGGGGGGAAGGGCTGATCACAAGCAGGAGGAATGGCAGAAGGAGCTTCAGTTGGTGATCTTCCCAGCTAGCCAATCAATCTAGGGATTATGTTTCTGTAACCAAGAGTAACCCAGCACCAACGGCGTACACGGGGAGGAAATAAGATTAAGCTGGATCTGCTCTCAGTGATTGCTGGAAAGAACCAGGAGCAGTATGGCTGTGCAATGGGTAATGCAGGCCAGGAATCTACCATCTAGGGCATTAACTGTGATGGGGGAATCCAGTAGTTTGACTGGGACCCCTGCCTGAGCAGCCAGCTCAGTATCCAAGAATTTTTCATCAGCGCTGACAGATCAGAGTTGACTAGAGTGAGCAGGGGTACCAAGAGTTGGTTGTAACACAGGGTGGCTTGAATTTGGAGGAAGAGTAGGGGGGCTGATGACCTGGAAGTCTGACTAAGCAGTAGCCCCTGCTTAACTGGTGAGCCTTCCCTTTTTGCTGGAGAAGGTAGGTTGCCAAGAACTGCTAAAGCTTCCTGCAGTAGTTACATATGCCTGCCTTGAATCTTAAGTCACGCTTGGCAGGGTTGAGCTGGGCCCGGTACTCTTCTACGGGCCAAGGGGAGTGGGCAGGAGCCCGGGGGCTGGGCTGAGGCTTCCAGGCAGGGTTGGCGGATGAGTGGAGAGATGGAGGAGGTGCTACAGAGGCGTGGGAGTGACTGGCTCTCTTCCTGCACTGTTGCCACATGCGGTTATCCAGCCTGATGGCAAGGGAAATGAGCATGTTGAAGGAGTCTGACTCATCCTTTAGGGCTAGTTCATTCTTCACTTGTTCTTTGAGGCTACTCAAGAACGTACCCTGGAGTGCCTATTCATTCCACCCAGACTTGGCAGCCAGGACACGGAACTCCACAGAGTATTCTGCCAAACTGCAGGGTCTTTGGAGGAGGGAGAGCAGGCGTTTGGCACCCTTCTTCCCTTGGATTGGATGGTCAAAAACCCTCCACGGTTCGGCAGTGAAGGTGGAGATGGAGGAACACAGCGTTGGCTGCCTATCCCAAACAGTGTAGGGTTCTGGGTCCTGAACATGTGCCTCCCTACGAGGTGGACCGGGAGAGGGAGTAGGGAGGGTCACGGGGTTGACTGACTGGGTAGGGGAGCAGAGGGTCTCTGGGCCAGCTGAGGACAAGGTTTAGTTGCTCAGTAAGGAGCCCAATCTGGTGCACCATGGCTTGGTGGCTCTGGAGAATGACCAAGGAGAAGACTATGGTGAAACAGGGCTGACAGCAGGGGGGCTGGTTCTGTTGGGTCCATGGTGGCCAGATTGTTCTGTTATGTGGAATAGGGACAAGGAGACCCAAATGCAGAACACAGACACAGCGGTAAAGATCAAATGGGTTTTAATTAAGGATGCATTCACATGAGGGTGTGTGAGAAAGCTGTGTTGAAATAGTGTGGTCGTGGTCTGGATTCGAACACAGGTTAACAACGTGAGAGATCGGGGGAGGGGGGCGTGAGCTGGCTTGAGTGTTGTCGAGGCCAGGGCTTGAACTCGGGTCGGTGGCATGAGAACCGAGTGTAGAGCTGGTGTGCCACAAGGGAGGCGAGGGCAGGGCGTAGCAGGAAGTGAGCTGTGAGTGAGCAGGCAGGCAGTGTGAGTTGTGTTCTTGGAACACAGGGAGAGAAAACACACTATGAGCACAGGATAATGCAATGAGGAAAATGTTCACCGTAACAGAAAGCAAACACGACTGGGGCTGGCAGTGTACTGCGCTGGAAGACTGAACAATCTGGCGATGAGTGGCTGAAGAACCGGGGTTTATATACACTGCTTGATTCGTGAGCTGATGAGGAACAGGTGAGTCCAATGATTCAATTCAAAATCCAGAAACAGAAACAGAAACATGAGGAAGAGAAAATACTGGAAATATGGGGAAGGGAAAAACAGTGAAACACAGGTTCCTGGATGGATCATGACAAAAATACACAAGATGTTTAAGCTTGACAGTGTAATCCGTATACAAAGGTGCAGTAACTCATCACGATTTATATGATTTGAAGCTAATCAGTCATGGTTTACAATTTACACACACTCAGGAGCTTGAGTAACATTCAAACGTTTTTCCAAAATTACAGGATTTTCATGAATATCAAATTTCTTGTGTAAATGCTCGTACAAACGATTCATGAATAAACCTGCTCCTATGCAGTTAGATACATGAAGCCCAATATGTGTATTATTAATAATCCACATGACTATGTGCACATCTCTATTTGAGTTCAGCAGTTGTGTGGATTGTTTGTCCCGAGTCAAAAGCAATAAAAAAAATAAAAAAATAAAGTGATTTAAAAAATATTGGATGAAATGTGTGGATGAAATCAGGTTTAAGTCATTCTTGCTAAGTTTTAGCAGCATTTAAAAAAAAACTGACTTGCCTATTTTCCTTTGATTCAAGAGAATGTTTTTTGATCCTGGTTGCTTCACAAGTTACTGACCTGTTACTGATGATCAAAGCAGAGAGTGTGGGTTGACACCCATCCCCCTTCCCTTCCTTTGACTCTGCTATGCCTTACACTGCCTGTACCATTTGACCCGGTCCAATTTTGGGCCGAATACTGACACTCCTCCGCTCTGAGCTACTCGCAAACCCCAAAGAGCAGTGCCTCATGACCCATGAGAAAACAAACATGTTTGTTATTGAGATTGCATTGGAAAGCAAAGCTGGAGATTTGATGATCATTCCTTACTCCTGATTTGAACTAATGCCCAATATCCTACTGAAGGAATTCTAAAGGGGTTTGTTTTGCTGCCTCAACCACATGACATTTGCTCTAGATAAGAGCAGTGAGATGTATTTTTTGTATACGGTGCAGCTGTTAGCTATCAGATATTATGCTTAATAGTCCTGATGTTGTCAGGTTCCACAGTTGAACTTAACTTAGCTTATTTGTGCATTTATAACTATCTTTTTTTTGCCAATTTGTCTTTTTTTTGTGGGCCATCATTAAATCTATGGTGCAAAAGGAATGTTGGGCTGAGTTCTGTCAGGCGTTTCACCCACATTAGACTGATGATTTCCATGCTGATGCAGGCAATCTGTTTTGTGAGAAGAGTAGTAATCGGTGCCAAAGCAAATAGCAGCAGTCCTGCAAGCCTTCACCTTTGCTCTCCAGTGTATGATTGCAATCTGCACCTAGGTCATACAGAAAAAGGAGGTGCTCCAGTGGCCGGGTCTCAACAGAAATATTGGCACGTGAGATGCCTTTTTTGATGCAAAGAGGAGGCTGTGTCCTGATTATTGACTCATACTGATATCTGCCTCTGATATCTGAAAGCTGATTATTTTATTTCCATATATGAGTCAAATATGGTGCCAGCAGTTTGCTTCAAGTGGACATTTTGTGCTTATACTGGGGTTTTGCGTATAAGACTGTTTTGATAGTCTTATTTAGAACATCTGTTCTGACATCTTGCCTGGACAGTATAATAAACACTCGAATCATTTTTACATAACTTAAATCATTTTGGATGCTCCAACCCTAACATTTATGATGATATTTAATCATCAGGGCCCAGTTGTTCAAAAAGTTTCATCTGGACCAGAATAATCCGGATTTAAAATTCCCATGTTTTGCTATCCAGGATCACGTAATCCATCTTACTTTTGTATCAGTTTTTCAAAGCAACATTGGATACAAACCTTTCATGATGACCAAATCCGGATTACTAGTGCGCTAAATCAGACTACATATCACAATGTATGCTACTAGCTATGTAAAGAACAACAGGTAGATTAGCCAGCATTGTAATTAATATACAGTGACAAATGACAGATAAAATTAAATATATTATTTTTGTCTGATATTGACAGCTGTTTCAGGGATTATTTATGGGGACACCATCTTTTTTCTTTTTTTACTGTACTGAAAGGCTTAATTGGTAGCCTAATGTATATTATATCCACTATCACTGTAATGGTTAAACAAATCAAGTACAAAATATAAATAAATGTATATTTTACATGATACAAATGTTCTATTATTTTATCAGTTTTAAAGTTTTTTTTACATTCTGTTCCTGAAATCCTTCCTGAATCCAGCCTTCTGATGGGATCGGGATAATCCTGATTTTTTGGGGTATATTAATCCTACTAAAAAGTTCGTATTTCGGCTGTCGCCTTAGATCAAATGTTGAAAATGGGTTGTTCAAAAGAAAAAAAAAGGATTCTGAAATCAGATTAGATCATGTAATCCAATCTTGCTCTTGATCTGGATCAAACCTTCAGTATGTGTTGTTCAAAACTTTTTAGTAGAATTGCATCCCTTATTGCTCTCCACACATGAAGAACTCTGAACGGTCTTATTTTGTTAACTATTGTACATTTAGATTTTTTATTATTTAAAACATGTGTTCAAAATTCCTCCAATATTTGTGAATAATATATATTTGTTTGTTTGTATTTATCTGTTGTGGGTCAGATGAGGGGTCTGACTGTTCAAAAGAAATGGAAAAAGGAAGGGGATCTTTGTATTGTTTTACTGTGCCATTTTCTGTCTCTTCAAATAAAAACACTTAAAGTGACCCCATGCTGGCTAATCTACCTGTTGTTTTTTTACATAGCTAATAGGCTACATTGTGATATGTAGACTGATTTAGACCACCAGTAATCCGTTTTTGGTAACCTTGAAAAGTTTGTATCTGGATCTGCATGATCCAATAAAATGTTGTTTTTAAAAACAGGCACAAAAGTAAGATGGATTACTTGATCCTGGATAGCAAAACATGGGATTTTCAAAGCCGGATCATTCTGATACAGATTAAACTTTTTGAATAACTGGGCCTTGATGAATAAATCTTTTAAGTTGGTTAGTTACTTTTCATACTATCAATAAAATTGACTCCATACATTTTGCTTATTTCTTTTCTAAAATATATATATATATATTTTTCCATAACAGAATACAGTTACATTGTTCTAAAGCTGTCATATATATTTGGATAAACTTCCTAGGATACTATTTCATATGTTCTTTACTTACGAGATGCTTTATTTAATGCCATCTTGGAACCCAACAAGGCTTTCCTGTTACAAGGCAGATTTATAATAACCTCTCTGTGTCCTTAGACTATCTTTTTTTATACATCTATCCCCTGACATGTTACTGGCCAGCTCCATCTGCCCTTTAGCAACATTACAAGTGAAATATTGAACAAAGAGTCCCTATAGCAACTAATGTACTCAATCACAACACACCGTAATTGTTCACATTCCTACACTCTTTCACATGTAGGGGCAATTTAATTTAAACCAACAAGGGGCAAATCTACATGGCATGTATTTGAGCAGTGATGCACATGGGAGGGAACAGAATAATCAAGAGAAAATCCATGTGGACATGGGAGAACATGGGAAATCTTATACATGCAGTAACCTGAGCTCAGGATTGGGGACCTAGAACCCAAAGAGTTCTGGTGTTCAGAGTTAGCCTACCAATTCCAACAACTCCAGAACAAACTTTTAAGGGCTACCTATTATACTAAACTAGAATTTGTGTAATGTTTCACTACATTATTATGGTGTATAAGCTTAGTAATAACAGTATGTTAACAGATTGTTTAACCTTCTGTCTTTTTCAGGTAACAAGAAAAGGGAGTCTTGTGGAAAGACATGCCAAGGGGACAGGGATGATGAGTGGATGGGGGTCAGTCTGGCAAGACAAGACAAACCCAATGGAAGAGTTCTGGTATGTTCTTGGGGGAAAAAATAATGAAAAGGTTTTACGATGGCATCAAAACTGTTCTTTATCAGTTTATATTTTAAAATGGCAGAAATCACTTTAAATATCAGTACACCCTTCAACTGGCAATATAGTTAAATTAAGAAAGTTTCAAATTTAGCTTCCTTCTCTGCAATGTAGAGCACACAAGCCACTCCATTACTCAATTTACACACACGCCTAAACAAAGCACTATATTTACTAACCCAGTGCAAGAAACCACCACAGATATGACTGCTTCATGACCCAACACATGTGGGCTGTAAAGCTATCGGTGTAAAATGCGCTGTATACTTATGAAAATATTACATGAAATGCAATACGTGAATCCAACTGAACTAAACCCAACCTTTTGCTAGCACTTATTTATGGGATGCAGGGATCAGCAGTATTGTTTGAATCAAATCAGTAATGTAAAGTTGGATGTAACAGCCAAGATAAAATGCGACACGTAAACCCAGTCCTCACATTACGAATGCCTAAAGTTAAGAATTAAATATGATGTCCGATACATGTGGGTTTTTTTAATGGTTTTGTGTGTTATTTGTATTTATATTGATTTGTTAAGATCAATTTAAATCTTTAAATAGGAAAGCTACCTGTAATTATGCAGATTGTACACTTGTTTATATTAATTCACTGTGAAGTAAAATACGTATAAATACAAATTCTTCAAATTTTTTTACTAGGACTTAAAAACATATTGGTAACCTGGGCCAATGAAGCTACTGTGTGAAGATGAACATAATTATGCTTTATGGTATATTGTATATTTTGGGGGGGGAAACATGCAAATGTCTTTTGCATTGAATACATGTTTCAAAATCAATTCTTGTGATCAGCAAAAGCTTTTCACTCTGCACTTGACATGTACTTATTGTTTTTGCTATTTAAAGAAGGGCCACTGTCCTGTGATGACAAACTGGAGTCTCAGAATAGACAGATTTGTTTTTTTCTCTCCCATCATTTGAGAATTGATGGGCAGCTGACTGGGTTTGTTTACGTTTGGCTCTCATCCTAGTGGTCCCACTCAAGGGCAGAGGGCTTGTTATGTCTCACACGCAGCGCCCTGCAGTGGGTGATGAAAGCCTGAGACTCTCTCTGGCCTCCAGAGTACCAACCGCACACTTTGATCGTAAGTCTAAAGGGAGCTAATTGCAGCACTCTCTGAGCCACTGAAGGACGTGCTACAACCTTCTGCTGCTGTGACGAGTGACAGAAGTCTAGGGAACACTGATGATGGTTATATATTATAATAATGAAGTTACTACGATAAACTGAAGAAATTGGTGTTGGTTATGTTTCTGCATGTGTAATGGTTATTTGGGAGATCTTCATAGTAATCTCCCTCTGGGCCAATCACAGCAGGAGTTGAAACATGACAGCAGGATGCAATGTTGCCTCTGATACTGTCAGCAAAACAAGAACTCTTATACTCTTTCCTTCCACTAGTACATTTTCGATATTATGCAACTGCTGACTAGTTTGTGATAGTTTACATCCTTGAACAAGACAGACTCTTGTTTTCATAATGAGGGGATTCATTTGAACCTTTAAAAAATATATATTTTAGTAACATTAGATGTTCATGTGGAGTGTATTTGCCTCCAACACTGTCAGTTTGGCAAAGAAGAAAAATGAGAATGCATAAACATTCCTATTAAAGTGGAAGAAAGTCTGGGTGCCATAAGTTCATTGTAAAATGGAATTAGATGATTAAAGTGAGTACTACATCTTTCAAGCAAAAAAAATCCTCATTACTAAACAGAGCTGTATGTGTACCACTATGAATCAGTAAGACCACTAAATGAGTTCTATTGCTTACTTTACTGTAGTTACCTATTACTTATTTTAGAGCTGCAAGATGTAGTTTGTAGATATATTTTGACATATATAACTTTTATAATATAAGAACATTTAAGAACATTTCATAAAGGCTATGTCTCAAATTGCATAATGTACACTACTTATAATTATAATTATATACACGATTAATTATAATTATATACACTACTTACTATTATAATTAATAGTAATGACACGAATGATGTAGTGATAAAATATTCACTATGCAGTTTAGGGTACATGCCAAGTATTCAGGACTTGATATTGCTCGCTTTTAGAGACATATTATGAGAATAAAAGAAGTTTATTATGCACATCAACGTGACACTCAAAGTTGCTGAGTCACATAAGAAACTTCTTTTGTGCGCAAGGTAGGACATGATGCTTGACAAATTCCGACCTGGCACCCCAGGCAAAATGCGGACTCTCAATTACTATTACAGGGCAACTCACAGCAGCTCACATTGTAAAGAATTTCTGTCATTTTTACAATAAATTACTGTTTTTACACCAGCAATACTTTATAAAAGTTTTAATTAAAACAGTAATCAATTCAGAAATGACTCTAATGCTCATACTTATAAGTTGCTCATAAACTAAAAAGTTCTTGTTTACAAAATTGCACTTTGTGACTATATAGTATACAGTTATAGAAGAGAAATAATTTATTATCATATTATCCAGTGTCACCTAGATGAGGGTGAGTTCCCTTTTGAGTCTCAACCCCCCCCCCCCCCCCACCCCCCCACCCACCCCACACACACACACCATTTTTTTGTCTTTCAATGTTTTGGGATAAAAGGTTATCTTCATTTATTTTAGCAAAGCAGAGTGACATGTTTTAACCAGATTTAAAGCCAAGAAACACTAGTTAACAGTAGTATAGCTAGGTGGCTAAACTGTGATTGCTAGCATTAAAGCACGCCTATTTATTCTTTTTCAGATTTTATTTTTCATGTAGTGTGTTATAGAGCTGTTTGTGAATGTAAAAAGTCTGCAAAGTTTCAAAAACCAAAATGCACAACAATTGAATTTATCCCAAAAGAAGGAACCGATCCTGAACAGCTGAAACAAGTCATCAGTAATTCCAGACTTACTTCCTGTACTGACCTACGTAGGTTTGTAACAAAAAACCCCACCTCTGGGTTTCATTGGCTGCTCGCAAACAACATGTACTTTGATCCACCCTCATACACTACACTAAAGTAGTTGCGTCCTGAAACAATTAGTTCATGTCTAGAAGACGTTGATGTCTGCGCTGCAAAAGCAAAATCCCTTTGCATGGACTCCCAAAGGATGAGGATGTAAAGCGTCAGTGGTTAAAATGAATTTTTATAATGATATGACAGCAGTTCAACCTTCATTTATGTTCCTGTTCCAGTCAATGCGGGATTTGCGAAACGATTATTCATTAAAGATAGGGCCATATCCACTTTATCTGGACCATCCTGCACCTCTGGATCACAACCTATAAGTTTGATTAATTATTTATGTATATATTTTCTACCGAGTGTTCCAAATGCATAGTATATGTGTACAGCCAGTGCACAGCTGTAGGCCTCTGCTAACCAGCTAACTCATGTTATTGTCAAACTTACCACTGAGAAACATCCTGTTCTCATCGTGCTTGCGATGGTGTTTCGGGTTGATCTTCTGATGTATCACTATCGAACTCAGGCTCGAATTGGTAAGGTAAAACCAATGACATTCATGAAATTCAGATATGGTAATGGGCGTTTCCTTTCCGACATGCGCTGTAAGCAGTAGACCAGTCACAACAGACCCAGTCTGACCAATCAGAGCAGAGTAGGCTCTCTGAAAGGAGGAGTTTAGAGTGAACAGATCCCTGAGCGGTCGTTTGTGACACCGTGAAAAAGAAGTGATTCTACAATGTAAATTATGAGAAAATGAAAGTGTTTTTTGACCTTGGATGCCTGTAAACCTATTGTATGAGATCTCTAAAATAACATTAGGCACTTTTTTACAGCATAATAGAGGTACTTTAATTTTAAACAGATAATTCATATATTGTAGCTTACTTTCTTGTATTTTTGGGATTTTCAGGTATTTGAGGCACTAACTCTGTCAATATTGTTCTCATGGTCCATTTTCATCAGTTTATTATTCAGTAACTTGATTTAATTTTTAAAGTTCTTAGTATGTAATAAAATAGACCGGAAGGTCTCTTATGCTGAACGACAAAGCTCTCTGATGCCACAGTTGTTTAACTGTGTTTGTTTGTGCGTGTTTCTATTTGTGTGAGTGTCTATAATCTCTATAACTCCAGAGGATTGTGGTGGTCTGTATAAAGACCCACAGTATCCATAGTGTAGAGAGAGAGAGAGGGAGAGAGAGAGAGAGAGAGAGAGAGAGGAAGTTGAACTTCTCAACGAGAATCTGATCTCACTGTTGTCTTCAGTATTCTCAGCAATTACCACATTAATGTGTTTCTATTCCTGCTGTGCTTGGAAAACTGCTCTGTAGCCCCCTATTTCACACGACAGAGGAATGTTTATTTGAAACCCAAGAGTAGAAATACTGTGTTTGCTGTCAGTAGACAATGTTAATGAGGACAACAGAGGGGAGTCTTTTGGGATCAAATGGCTGATAGGCTGTGGGAGGTGAGTTAAGGACGTGCACCCAGATTCAATGAGAGAACTTAATTCTTTGGCTATTTCTAATTCTCTATCTCATATTGAATTGGTATTTATTATTTTCTCCATCATCCACCATTGGTATCTCTCATATCTTTAGTGCAAACTCTCTCTGTCCTGCACAAATTCACTTGCTGAGGTTAATATTCTGAAGAACTGTCACCGGGGAGACATTAGACATTATAAGGAGGATGTTAGGTCTATTGAAACTTCAGAACCAAAGCCATGATTTATGGCCAGACAGATCTTGCTGTGCTTTGTTTTTGTCAGTTATAAGAATGTAAATTTGATCATTTACCATTACTGTTATCAGCATGTTTGACAAGTCAAACAATAGTAAACTTAGTATTGATTGAAAAAAACCCAGGATATACTGAATGAAATAAGATGAAAAATGCTGATGCCTAACTCCTACAGTTCCAACTGCAACAATTTTGATTTTGATATTGTGTCACTGGGGGTGTAACGGGCTCTGGCTGTATATGGTGAAAAATAAAAGCTCCAAAAGTGAACATTTTCAGCCCTTAGATCATTCTGGTACGTTAATATAGTTTTAGGGCTCCACCTGATAGCTGACATAAAATAAGATGGAATCCAATAGCAAACAAAGCGACAAAAATAATGAGTGCTTCTCTGTTTTGCTATGGTTGCTTTGGTGATATGAATGACTTTTCAGTTGTCAAATGTGTGGACCACTTGTGAGTAAGAACTATTTTCCAACGATAGTGTAGAAGTAATTGTCACATTATGGGTGGGAAGCAAATGAGATCACTGCATCTCTAGCTGATGCTGTTATGTTAGAGTGAGTAGCTCTTCTGCTGTCCTTTACCAGATGGTGTACTCAACTCTGTGATTATTGTTAACCCATTTATATTTGCGTAATAATCCTTTTTCTTTGTTTTATCCATAGGCCTGTGCACATCGCTGGAAAAATGTGTACTATGAATCAGAGCACATCCTACCACATGGCTACTGCTCTCTAATCCAACCAACATTACAAGGCAGGGCCCAGGCACTCATTCCATGTTATGAAGGTATGTTATGGCTTTTTGGATTTCATTTATAACATATATTTGGTTTTCCAAAAAATCCTGCATTATTTTGTCATAATTCATTTTTACATGACGATTTTCCAACCTCTCTTTATCCCACAGATTTAAACAAGGCTGTTTTTGTTACTTTTGTATTTAAGATAGAGTAAATGACCTTGATCATTAGAGGGTTGCCTCAAAGTTGAAATGTGGTGTTCCATGTCCTCATCCCTAATGTGTAGAAGTGTGTAGGAAACACTGAGAGTTAAATAATGGCATTTGATTGTCCAATGCTATTGTGGAGGAATATTAATTCTATTATTATCGAATTAGCAAATAGATTTTCCAGGTAGAAACTTGTTAACTAGCATTATCATTTTGGGAACATACATCATTAGATAATACTGCCTCATAATCAGGTTTATACTTAATAATAGTGAAAAGATCATTATTATGAACTATATGAAGTAATACTACTTACAAGTTGCAGCTCTGTTGTCAGGTCCAATGTACTTGAAATGTCCTCCAGCAGTACCTTTGACATTGCCAGCCCTGTATTGTGCATCGTTCAGAAAGCAATATGAAATGAATTATTCTAAACAGATCAGATTAGCAACATGTTTTAAACATTGGGCGGGGCTAACCAGCTGTCAAGTGAATGGGTCAGGCTATCTTGCTGTAATGTGAATGGGTGGGGTTAACCTACTGTAAAGTGAATCGGCAGGGTTAACCTGCTGTAAAGTGAATGGGTGGACCTATCTTGAGTTTTTTTGTAGCTTATAAATCAACCTTTGAACTGATACATTGTGAAATTTGAAACTGAAAAGAATACAAAACCTGTTTATTTAACACAAAGAGAAATGCTGGTTTCTCAATTTTTTTGTGTTCATGCATATTCTGACTCTTGGAATACCTGAAAAATATTGTCCCATCACAGAAAGGATGAATTAGATAGATTTAAGTTCAAAAGTTGCATCATGACACGATCGTAATTTTATGCTGTTAATAATGGCACATGCCCTCCAGTTCAAACTTTCTCCAAACTGGTTAACTGATATGCTTTGACGTTCAGATGTCTGATATAATATTTTCATTCCAGAAGAATGTTAGATAAATACAAACGGTTTCGTCCAGATGTGGCACAGGGAGTGTGGAGGCTCTTTTTATTTGTGTGCGCACAAA
The DNA here is from genome assembly GCF_001660625.3 of Ictalurus punctatus. Classification (NCBI taxonomy): domain Eukaryota; kingdom Metazoa; phylum Chordata; class Actinopteri; order Siluriformes; family Ictaluridae; genus Ictalurus; species Ictalurus punctatus. Next base: position 8,445,990 of record NC_030418.2, on the reverse strand, counting down.
GAAGTTTATGTCTTGCTGCAGTTGGTGAAAGAATACATTGGAGGCTCAATGTCCTCAGCAATGGCTGTAGAGGAAACATTTAGACTCTGACAGGATGGTACTGATGGACATCTTTCAGAATAAATTGTTTTCTCTTTGTCACAGATGAAGATCCCTCAATAAGTGTCACCAAAAGTTCATTTGTTGTTACATTCAAAGTGTGGCTTAAATTATAAGCTAAAGCGGCAAAGCGCAGTATTACAGTTTAATGTAAAAAAATTATGCTGCAATATTTCCTAGCTCCACAGTAATTTATATTGCACTCCTGACAGATGTTACTGTACTATTTCACACAATTTCTCTTCCATGAGCTTTTCATTTTCACATTCCAGGAGCCCAGGGTGTCTGATTTTTAGATTTTGAGATTCAAAACTCTGAAGAGAGGATAAGTAGTATAGAAGATGGATGGATGGATGGAACTCTGAAGAGAGTGGGAAGGCATGCAAGTTTTTTTTTTCCAAAAGCATAAATCCCTTGCTGTTTGGCTGATGGGTCACCCAGGCAGCCGCTTTCTTCCTTCCGTTTCTCTTCACAACTCCAGATCTGCCCTGGTCAGTCAGTCTTCACACTGGGGATTGGAGTGTGTATAGCATATTTTGCAGAGATCCAAGACTAATATTTTCTGTAACTGTAGCGCACAGCATTACCCCCGCCCCCGACAACGCTCCCTAAGTGTGAGTTTTTGTTGAGTGTGGCGCTGTTGGGTTGTTTGAGTCTGCGTCTGAGCCCCAAGATTCCTCTTGGATGGTCCTGAGCCTTTGACTAGCTCCATATGGAATGCAGGAAGAACTCCAGTAACTGCTGGCTCAGGCACAGAGCGAAATCATATTGAGGTTTGCTGGTATTTTTTTTCCTTCTCTCTCCATCACTCGTTCTCTGTATCCCTGCAGATCATAAGAAGATGTATGGGGAAGAACATGGCTCATGCCAGGCAGGGATCGCAGGAGCTTTCACGGAGGTCAGTAGCAGTGCATATGAAGTACACCATGTGTGTACAGTGTCCCTAATGTGTATTTTGTAATGTTTCTTGTAATGTTTAATGTTTTCCAATGTTTGTGTATCGCATTCTTTCTGTTCTCTCTTTAGACCCATTAGCATGTCTAATGTTCAGACCGTGTACAGTCTACTGGTTTTATATGAATAAAAAAGCAAATTATTGTCCATGACAATATGTTGATAAGCTGTGTTTATCATCGCTTACAATATTTTCACCCTCAGGCACAATGAAGTTTGGGATGTTTCCCTCTTGGGCCCTTTTTATGCATTCTGAATATTTCACTTCTTTGTTTAAAGTGCATCCAGAAGCCTTTTTGATGTACATGGATGGAGGAAATTGCTGCCCAGAGGAATTTTGGAATTGGTACCAGAACATAATCTGACAGAAGTGATGCCCTGTAGCCAATTTATCAGTACCATCATGAGTCCAAATAGGATCAAAGCTGCACTTTCTGTGTTGCTTTTTGTAAACAAAGATTAAATTAGTCAGAAGTGGATTTATTCAGAGGATCTCTAAATACTTCTATCTGTATTTGACATAAATGCATGTCAGCTGTATAAGTATGCTTTTAATATTTTGGCAACACTTTATTTGGCCAACGTTATACACTCAATTGAGCAATAGTCCATCAAAAACCTGTCAGGTTTAAGCTTGTTTTAGCTCTTAGATATATAGTAGATCATTTATAGACACTTTATAGACTCAACTTGTCCCTTTTGTCTTAATTATTTTTGAATAGTCCAGTTTTTTTTGTCCTTAATGCTTAATATGTCATCTACAGATTTCAGTTCCAGTTTTGTTTCTAAATAATTGTATCATGAATAATTGGATTACATAAGCACGGGTGAAGACTTTTTTTTTTTTTTTTTTTTTTTTTTTACATCTTTGTGTGTTTTTAAGCATTCACAGTGAAGAGTGAACTGCAACAAATGGCATGTTAGCACATTTAAATATCTTGAATATAGTCAATTTTATCTAGTATTTCCTATTATAAGATTACAGGAAACCAAATAAAAGATTATTATCCAGACATTTTTTACATATCAAGCAAGAACAAGTCTTATCAGATACTTTTTCTAATTTTAAGTATTTATTCCTAGAAATAAGCACAAAAAAATCTGTTAATAGAATAAAAAAATGTAAAGCTTGAAATTAATCAAAGTGAAACAGACAAAATACAAGTAAAACTACTTATAAAAAGAATTACTCAAGTAACAGTAAAAGTAATAATGGTAATAATTACTTGAGTAAGAGTAATAAAGTATCCAATGTGAAAACTACTCAAGTAGCAAGTTACAAGTTACTTTGGATGTGATTAAAATGAAAAGAAATTCCTGAATCTCAGACTACATGGAGAACTGGAAGTCACACCTCTCCTTGAAAGTCTATGTTCTGTTTATATGATATAAAACCTGGGTTCAAAATGAAGCAGCATATCCCAGTCCTGTGATGGGTACAGCAACAGAGAACCTGTCATTTTCAACACAAAATCTCACACACACCCCAAAAAACAAACATTTTCCCACCAGTTTACTGTCTTTATTTTCACAAGACTTGTCATCATCTGCATTTAAACAAGACAACAGAGAACAAAAGAACAGACTATAGAACATAACAGAAGAAGAAGTGTGTGTGTGTGTGTGTCTGTATATGTCTTGCCTTCTTTGACAAACTCGTTTCGTCCCCCTCTTCGGCCATTATCTTCCAGGACTGAGCCACTAAAAAGTGAGAGGTTGTTGCGTCCGCATTGAGACCACTGCAGCATATCCCAAGACTCGTGACCTCATTATACGTGATACAAAATAATTATTAAAATTACATATATTCATTAATATTTAACAATAATGGAGGAACGCCTCAGAATGTAGCGAAGTAAAAGTACATTTCTGTGATTAAAAATGAACTTGATTAAGAGTGTGATTATGGGCAGTTAAATGTACTATTAAAATTACTTTTAAAAAAAAAAGTTACTCAAGTAAATGTAACGAAATAAATGACAGAGTTACTACCCACCTCTGAAATTAATTTAATAAAAATGTCTAGGTTTAATACTCTTATATTTGGTTTATTCTAATCTTACAGTATAACAGGAAATACTAGATCAATTTGACCATATTCAAGAGAGTTTCACTTGTTAAGATGACATTTTTTGCAGTGTGTGAAAGTCTAAACCCTGAACAGTCACATTCCTCCAGTGTCTGCTGTCTGTGTGTTTCACAGATGTGTCATTGTTAAACCTTATCATCAGTTGGCCTTGTACTAACATCTTGACTAGCCATCAAGCCTTAAGCATCTAAACCATATGGCTGACACGTAAGAAATCTGCCACTCAGTCATTTGGACGCTGATGCTGGATTGGCAAGACTGACCTCCACGACATTTGCCATTTGTGTGTGTTTTTTCTTCTCAGACATAAAAACAACAACAACAACATTGAATAACCATTTGTGGCATTGTATACAGCACACAATGGTAATAAATCCTCAGTCCCATATTTTTTCTTTGTTTTAAATTGCCAAGTGACACGTATAGTAATGAAGTGCTCATTACTCATAGAATAATCATAGAATCATCATGTATGCTCAGTTGAGTGAGATAACAGTAATTTTGGGAGGAAAAAAACAAACAAAAAAAACTAAACAGCAGAATGGGAATAGCCCTGTGCTGTTATTCACCCAGATTAAATTGACTTTGTTTGGGTTGCTTACTGCTTACCGCCATTACATTACCATCCCAGTAGCAGTACAATGAGATAAAAGAATGGGTGGTTACATAAGGTCACATAATTAGTTGATCAGCCTATTACTAATTATGCTGTATCACAGTGTCTGGAAAAATACTAATATTGGTGGACACCCTATTTCCCCAGAGCAGGCCGAATACTTTGCATGATACATTAATTTCTTTGCTAAATTTATTCCCACTTCTGGGCTGAGATTGTCTCTCAGAGAGTCCAATATGGATGCACAATTTTGCCACTTACAGAAAAATATAACAGTAATGAGACTGGAACTTTTTCTGTTAAATCTGGATTTTATATTCGATATTTGCCACACACTTGCAGTTCAAATGGGAGCAGCTTGTAAAGGTTTTTTTTCCATTAAATCTTATAAACAGAAAACACTTGTGTCTACCTTTCTTTTATTTTCATATTGTTAATTTGGAAAAATGTCATCTCATTAATCATGACATGCTTGTTGATGCAAGATGAGCTGGTTTGAGTATTTCATAAACTGCTGATCTGTAGGGATTTTTTCCACACAGCAGTCTCTATAGTGAGTGTGCCTTGCTGATGAGAGAGATCAAAAGAGAATGGTCAGATTGGTTCAACTGAGAGTAAGGCTACGTTGACTCAAATAACCACTCTTTATAAGCATGATGAGCAGAAAAGCGTGCAACATGTCAATCCTTGAGGCAGGTGAGCTACAACAGCAGAAGACCACATCAGGTTCCACTCCTGTGAGCCAAGAACTGGAATCTGAGGCTACAGTGGGCACAGGCTCACCGAAGCAAGAGAGTTGAAGATTGGAAATAACATTGCCTGGACTTTTTTCCAATCTTCAGCTCTTCACTTTCAGAAAATCCTCAGTTCATTAGGGAGAAAAGGGAGTCAAATATCTAGCAAAAGATATTTGTCAGAATACAGTCAGCAAAAAATTAAATAAAAAATGTGCCAGATGTTCCTTAGTGCAAACTGCATAAACCCGGTGCTTATTATTATTATTCATTATTATTATTATTATTATTATTATTATTATTATTATTATTATTATTATATTTTTTCTGTTTATGTTCCAGGAGCTGGTGGTCATGGGAGCACCGGGATCATACTACTGGACTGGAACAGTGAAAGTGTTCAATATCACCTCCAGTACACAATACAGCCTCAACAAAAATCAGCTGAATTCTCAAAGATACAGTTACCTGGGTGTGTATTAACTTCTTTTATCATAAGAAATAAGTCCCTACTTTGAATCTGTACGAACTGTAATTAACCTCGTGTTTGATTTGCACTCAGGCTATGCAGTGACAGCTGGTCACTTCTCCTCACCTACTGCCATCGATATCGCTGCCGGTGCACCTCAGGATGGTGGTGGAGGAAAAGTAATTCGAATCTGTTTCCTCTCCATGTCTGAAGTTTTAACTGTATAGCAAACATACACTGCATTAATGGAAACATTTCTCTTGTTCAGTCTGACACTTTTATGTCGTCCTTTGTTGTAGGTTTACGTCTTCAGAATTGACGGTGTCTCGCTTGTGAAGGTCTTTCAAGAATCAGGGAAACTGGTTGGTATAATATAGACTACTATAACTCTGCTTAAAACCATTTTCTTATTTTATGTAAGCAACCATGTTTGCTAGCACAAACCTAAGCACAAGTGGTCAGTTAAATATTTGTACTAACGAACCACAGTTTTTATGAAAAGTGTAGTTTGAAGATCAAATGCAGGGAAACAATTACCTAAAAGAAATTTCAGTCTGAGTCACATGTGTAATATGCACAGGGGTGGAAAAAATACTTGAGTAATTCTATAACATTATTATACTTAAGTATTATTTTTGCCATATTTATAGTTTGAGTAAAATACCTGTACCTTTTACTAATTACATTTTCAAGAGAAAAAAAAACCTTATGTTTCTTTCCTTACATTTTTTATTGAAACCTTCAGAATACTTTTTATAAATATATTTTTCTCTCATCCAGTCATAAATATATCAATCAAATGGGCTCAGTTTAGCATCCTGTCATTTCAGTGTAGCATCCAAAATTCATCAGTGTAGAAAAAAATGTCAATTCATCATCATACTATAGCTATCAGTGTGCGTTTGAATATTGATAAGCCACTGGACTGAAGTGTCTAACTCCATCTAATTGGAGAAAATGTAAGTTTAGATAATTTGCTAACATTAACTGACTATATTTAACTAAGTTTGTTTTTAAAACTGATGCCAGGTTAGAGTCGCATCAATTTCAGTAGCTAATGTAATTAGCAAGTCAAATTCTAGCTAATGGTTAATATTGATAATTTACATATTTTATTTCTGATTAATTCATTAGCAAACTACAAAGTACATAGGGTCTGGGTTACTGACCAGAAGGTCAGGGGTTCAAGCCCCAACACCACCACGCTGCCAGAGTTGGGCCCTTGAGCAAGGCCCTTAACCATATCTGTTCAAGGGGAGCTGTATCATAGCTGACCCTGCGCTCTTCCTGCTTCTTAACAAGCTATGATATGTGAAACAAGAAATTCACTGTGCTATGATGTATATGTGACAAGTAAAGTCTTCTTCTTCTTGTTCTTCATTTCCTTCTTCTTCATCTTTATCAAACGTACCGATATTGAATTATGTATTAAAGTAGAATGGCATAGTTGCTTTAAAATGGAAATAAGCTTTTAACAATTTTAGATAAGCAATAAAAGTTACATTTAGTACATTTTTGGCTGGATATTGTCACTGTTAACTGAGTATGATTCTGACACATTACATATACTTTTTTTTTTTTAATGATTGTGCTTTCAGAAGGCATTATGATATGATATTTTAATACAGTATTTTAAGTTATCTAATGCAGAATGTATTGAGAAAGTTCATTTGATAATTGCATGGAATTCTAATCAGAGCTGTCTTGCTCTGTGCCTTGGCTTGGTTTCAGATGGGCTCTTACTTTGGCTCCTCACTGTGTGCAGTTGACCTGAACGCAGATGGACTCTCAGACCTGCTGGTCGGAGCACCAATGTTCAGTGAAGTTCGGGATGAAGGCCAGGTGTCTGTTTTCATCAGCAGGGGCAATGTGAGTTCAGTCCTTCCTAAAATAACATTATTATAAACAATATATACACAGTTGAAAGCACTGCTAAACAGTATTAAGCTGCCTTTGAAGCACTCTCAGATGTAAATTAAACTTGTGTTTTTTTATGTTCTTCTAATTGTATGCAAGGTAATCTTGTCTTATGTATATGTTAAAAGTCTAGTTGTTTATGTATGATCTATAAAATCACTCAGAATTGTGATTAATGTGCAGGGGGTGATGGAGGAGGCGATGGTTTTGAATGGGGACAACGCATACAATGCTCATTTCGGAGAGTGTATCAGTGCCATTGGGGACATCGATGATGACGGGTACCAAGGTCAGATTGTGCACACTCAGTGTTAAAAGAACAAAGAGTTCATTAAGCTACTCTCTTTTAAGGCTGATTTTCATGATATTTTTTGAGAAGTCGTTTATAAATCCCGAATAGGCAGTAAATGCAGTTCTAGTTGAGAACTTTCATTCATTCATTCATTCCTTCATTTTCAGTAAGTGCTTTATCCTGGTCAGGGACTCAGTGAGTCCGAAGTCTATCGCGGAAACACTGATTGTGAGGGAGTGTGTACACCTGATGGGGCATCAGTCCATCACAGGGCACAATGCTCGTACACATTCACCCTCTCATCCACACCTAGGGGCAGTATAACATAGCCAACCTACCTATCAGCATGTGTTTTGGAGGTGGCAGGAAACCCATAAAAACAGGGGCAGAGCATGCACAGAAACTCTGCACAGACAGTATCCTGAGCTCAGGGTCGAACTGGGGAGCCTGGTGCTGTGAGACGGCAACTGTGCCGGAACTTTTATTATGAAGTTAAAATAAAAAACAGTTCTTAATCAGGAACAGACATATTATATATATTTTTTAATGCTTTATTTGCCCTAAATGCCACCATGATATCTTATATGCTTGCCATTTAGTTTTCTGACTCCCTGACTTTCAATCAAACTATTATGTGGTTCAGTTATGAGGCCTTACACATTTCCTGATTTTAACTCTTTTTGAAAGCACAAGATGCATTGGTTTCTGTTAGCATCAGGTTAGCTGTGTTTTTCTGTTTGTTTGGGAGACAAAGCTATATAGCACTCTGAATATGCTTCATAAAAGCAGCTCATTAGGCAGGTTCCGCATCAAGTCAAACACAGTTTATTTCCCTGCTCTAACACGCCTATTAAACCTGGTGATCAGGTGTTGTTGAGCAAGAATGTCATCATACTGTACCATGCTGGACTCCCCCTACCACACCCATTGTTCTGATAATGAAGGCATTATGGCTGCTGAAATTGTAAGAAGGCATTAGTATATTTATCTCCTATAGGTATCACTTCTGATAGCTTACAATCTGGCTGAATAGATGATGTAAATCTGTTTTAGTATATTTGCAGTTCTGGGATTTCTGCAGCTTCTAAAACAGCTGTGCATGTTTTAGTGTGTACTCTTTATGGCTGAAAGTTTTGCTATAATGTTAAATAATCTTTTTGTTTTGTGGTATGTTCTTCATCTCTGATGAAGAGTTACACAGGCACAGTACTTAATCGTGTAGTAAGTGACTTTAAATAGAGTAGCTCTTAAAGCAAGCACAGCTTTAAGTTTACAGCTGTAAACTCTCTCTTTCACACATCCACACACACGCACTTCCTCTCTGTGTTTATTTCCTCTAGTTTTCTCACTCACATCTGCATGTTTTGTAGATGTGGCGATAGGAGCACCCAAAGAGGATGACTTTGGGGGTGCAGTGTACATCTACCATGGTGATGCTAAAGGAATAGTCAACAAGTACTCAATGGTAACCTCACTACTCTAAAATACTTAGTCAAAATCTGTTAATGATTCTCTCAATTATGAAATCAACATTCATGTTGGCCACCTTCATTAGTCAGTAAGCAGAAAAAAATACACATATTCAATAATCTGAATGTAGAATATGGCAGTTTTCTTTAGTAGCTTTAATGAGAAATTTACAAGCCATTTGCAAAGAACACCTCTTTGTTTTATTTCCATAAATTTTCTCACTGTGTTATTGCTAGACATATGTTGATATGAGTAGGACCTTTTCGTCTGTGTTTCTAGAGGTTGTCTGGGCGAAGTTTTAATCCAGCCATCCAAATGTTTGGCCAGTCAATATCTGGCAATGTGGACATGGACGGAAACGGATATCCAGGTTTGACTAAACTTAACAGATTCTGATGGACATGATTAATATTTAAAATGAACTCACAACAACACATTAAGCCAGAACAAATTCCAGAAAAAAACACACTTGTATTATCTGACACTGAAGTAGATATTTCTGACTAAAGAGATGTCACCATATTCTGTTGATATATAACATCACAATAAGAATCGTATGAATATTTTAAATTAAAACTTTAAAATATAAAACTACACTGCCGCTTAATCAACCAAACAATGTCTGACTGTACTTCTGTGGTCATGTTTTTATTTTACTGAGAGGAATGAAAAGGTATATGACATTAATTCTTAATGTTCTTTGCAGCTATAAATATAGTCATGGCTTAATTTCCCAAGTTGCTCTCTGAAATGTTCTGTATTATGGCCCAACCTGGAATACCGCAATGTTTTTTTTAATTGTTGTGGACACTCCAACCCGAAAGAAAACTTTCGAAAATGTCTGTAACCTGCCTAAATAATGTCTTTGCTCCAATACAGATGTGACAATCGGTGCATTCATGGCAGACAGTGTGGTGTTATTAAGGTGAGAAATGCACTCCTGATCCAGCATGTCCTAATACTTGAACCAAAATAAATACAGTCACATAAAAAATAGCCTGTCATCTTTCCACTTCCTCATGAGTACGTCTTCTGATTTTTTTTTTTTTGCTGTGTGAATAGGTCGAAATCAGTAATCACAGTGGACGTGTCCATCTATTTGCCAGCCTCCATAAACATTACTGTGCCTCAGTGTCATGAAGGTCCACAGCATCTCAACTGCTTTAACGTCAGCGTCTGTATGCGCTTCCGTGGGAAACATGTGCCAGGACGGATAGGTGAGAAAAGTGTTGATCAGCTATTTTAAGTGGCACAGTGTTTCGCACAAGTAATCCAAATAGGCTGTACTTTGTCTCGGACAATAAAGAATGGAGCCTGGCTGCTAGGTGTAGTTCAGCATTCTGTATTGCATTGCAGAAGTACTTTTTCAGTGCTATCTCAGCTCAGCTTCAATCAGTTTAGTGGCTTAGAGCTGCACACCAGCAACCAGGTTATTTCCATGAGAACTACTAAACAGTCTAATAAAAAAGTCACAGAGTATTTGTGACATTTGCAAATTCTGCAAATTCTTCTCTTCTATTCTCTTCAAATTCTCTTCTAAAAACAAGCATTTACGTTTATTTATTTGTCTAGACATTTCTGTTCCTAAAACCTGACTTGTTTGTTTTCCAGTTGGGCTGGTTACTGCTGAGCATTCAACTGTTTTGGCACTATTCGGTATCTTAAATGTTCTTACTGTAACTGACAAAATTGCCTTCTGAAAACATTTAATTGCTTGCATGTGGTTGCATCACTTATTGATTTCACTTGTTGATTTTTCAGATGAGACAATAAGATTTAGCTTTGTAGTCTGTGCTGCATTCAGAGTTGAGTTATGTGGGTGTAGTGAGGATTTAATAAATAAAATAGTACACGAGTGTTCGGACCTCGGTTGTAATTACAGACTTACCCTGCTCGTCAGACAGTTACTGTATGTGAGTATTACAGACATGGGGTGGAGAGACAAGTCTCAGTTATGTGTGATTTTGACCTTGGACTTAAGCCTATTTTTTTTTTCAATATCAGCTCAAATGAGGAGCAGTATTAAGTTCATCTGCAGTACCTGATCGTTTGATGCATGCGAATGGAATGCAAATGCAAATCCATAAATAAAGTTATGTGTAATAAAGTGGAATGACACAGGAAAAAAGTATCGAACACGCTAAGAAAAAGCCGTTCTCCGAGGCAAGGTAAGGCAAGGACCCAGCTGAAATCCATCAGTAATTATACCCCCTATCTGTGCAAATTATTAACAGCTGGGTTAGTAAATTTATGGTCTATAAAAAGGCTTTTCATTACCAAGGAGTCACACAAATATCTCATGATGGGTAAAAGCAAAGAGCTCTCCCAAGACCTTCGCAACCTTATTGTTGCGAAACATATTGACATATTTCAAAACTTCTGAATCTTCCAGTAAGCACCACTGAGGTCATTATCCAGAATTGGAAGCAACATCACTCCGTCATCAACCAGCCACGCACAGGAGCTCCTTGCAAGATTTCTGACCAGGGAGTCAGAAGAATAGTCAGAAGAGTATCCCATGAGCCAAGGACCACTCAGAAAGAGCTCCAGAAACACTTGGAGGCAGCAGGTGCCATCGTCACAGAGAAAACAAGAGGCAATGCACTCTAATGCTCACGCTCACCCCGCAAGCACATTTAAAGTTTGCTACAATTCATTGGGACAAGTCTATTAAATACTGGGAGAGTGGAGTCTGGTCAGACGAGAGAAAAATTGAACTTTTTGGCAGTCATACTACACACCATGTTTGGAGAAGAAATGGCACTGCACATCACCCTTAAACCACTATACCAACAGTGAAGTTTGAGGGTGGAAGCATCATGGTGTGGGGCTGTTTTTCATCGCATGGTACTGGCAGACTTCATATAATTGAAGGAACAATGAATGGAGCCCTTTACTGGGAGATTCTTGAGAAGAATCTGCTGCTATCCACCAGGATGATGAAGACGAGACGTGGGTGGACCTTCCAGCAGGACAACGATCCAAAGCATACAGCAAAGGAAACTCTCAATTGGTTTCAGAGAAAATAAAGTCAAGGTGTTAGAATGGCCCAGTCAGTCACCTGATTTGAATCCAATTGAACAAGATTTAAAGACAATATGTTTAGAAGAATGAGCCAAAATCACACCTGAATACTGCGGCCGATTAATTTCTTCATACAGGAAGCGTCTTGAAGCTGTCATTACAAACAAAGGCGTGTTCAATATTGTAATTCCACTTTATTACACATAACTTCATTTATGTTGACTTTAATGTTGTGAATTCTTTATATTTACGGATTTCTTGAGTTAATACTGATTTCTGGTGAAAGTTTCATGTGAATAGCCTCATTGGAAATATATTTACTGAAAAAAAATGTTGCGAGTCCAATACTTCTTTTCCCCACTGTGTGTGTGTGTGTGTGTGTGTGTGTGTGTATGTATATATTATATATATATATATATATGACATTGAAGGTGACAGATAATTTCTTATCTTGTGAGCTGAATTTTTAATGGTAAAATTATGAAGGTTAGTACATTAACAAAAAATGTTGCCATTATTTTATTAATTCAGCATCTCAAAGTAGCAAATTAAAAGCATAAAAAAATATCCTACATCCCACACACATTGCAATTTCATGGCCTTGATTTAGTGCCTTGTGGCTTTGTTAAATTGTGTGTACAATTAACTGTCAGCACGTGCTGCGCTCAGTACGGTGGTCTGTGGGTATCGCTTGTGTACTGTTGACATACACACGTCTCATATTATTATTGTAGTAATGATATCTCTCATTGGTAGCACATAGTTTAAAGATCATTACTGGTATTGAAGATCATAATCTGCAGTGACTGACATGCTCTCAGGTGGAATGTATTTAATTGTCTAAACAGTTCTGTCTTGAGAAATGCTCTCTGTTTTGCTGCTTCTCCGACTAGTGACTTGGTTCATGCACAACTGTTAGCTATTTTCACACTGTTAGCTATTCAGTATAGAAAGTGTCTATGACTTTGCGTTCACACAGTGGGTGTAATCAGTACTCACTCGGTAGGTATAACCACGTGAGGGATGCAGGATATATAAAATGGGTGTTCTGCAGTTTGGCTGTTCCCAGGTGAGGAAAGAATAAGGGCTCTTCTGTTTCCGCTGCTTGGCATTAGTACTGGAAAGTGCTAGCTCACCTCTTCTCTGTATAACTACCCTCTGAAACACTCCCTTCCGATGTCTGAGTGAGGTCATGGCTCCATCACAGCTGGATGATGACAGAGACAGAGACCCTTGCACAGGTCCAACAGAGAGGGTGTGTGTTAGTGTGAACTCCATCCAAACCAGTTTCAGTAGAGTAACACCCTGAGTAATGACTTTTACTCACTGGTTCTTTGAAGGAAAAAAAAAAAAAAAGACCAGCACTGAAGGGCTTATGTGTGAGTTCTTGCATTTCAGCCCTTTTCAAACAGAAAATGTATGGAAACGGCTTCACTGATTGCATTCCCAGGATGTGTTGTGTTGTTCTGATGACTATCAGTGTGGGACAGACAGTTTATGTAGCCTTTTAGTGAACATTATGGAGAACTACACTACACTTAAATGCTTGTAATTTGTATATTATTGTTTAAATGCTAAAAGTACAGCACATTGGTAATTTGTGTTTCCCCCTCAGAGCTGCTGTACAATCTAACAGCGGATGCAGATAAGCGATATAAAGGCCTGTCTTCACGGGTCTATTTCACTCATGGTGGCGAGCAGAGTGGTACTGTGAGTCAAAACTTCAGCCTTAGCATCAACCAGCAGGAGTGCCATCACTACACGGCCTATGTACGGGTAGGTCCATTTTAGAGGAACCTCTATTGTCTTTAAGATGGTGTGTCCCAGTGGTGAGTGCACCTGAAGTAGAAATCACACCAGCTTATTGCTTCATAAATCAACAGTGTCACAGTATGTCTGTGTAAGCTGTGATTTCATTCACTCTAAACTTTTCCCAGGAGCTCAATACCCTCTGTAATCTGGCTTCAATTCACTGTGCAATTAAAAATGTTCTGTTAAGTCATTTGTAGCTATTAAATCTTTTTTTTTTTTTTTAAATAGATCAGGTTGATCAGGCACTTCTTTGCATCCTTTGTACCCTTAACATGTTTTTCACTAAAGAAAGTGAATATAATATACTTTTAACCATTTAAAGTAGTGTCTAAGTATGCACCATGAATACATTTTATAAACACATTACGTTCAGTTTCCCATGTAAAAGATATTCTGAAATTCATGCAAGTATTTCAAAGATACAGTACATAAAATCATGCAAATACAGGTCAAGAGCTTCAGTTAATGTTCACATTAAATATCAGAATGGGGAAAAGTGTGATCTCTGTAACTCTGATCGTAGCATGGATGTTGGTAACAGATGGGCTGGTTTGAGTATTTCAGAAACTGCTGATCTCCTGGGATTTTCACAAACAACTGTCTCTAGAGTGTACACAGAATGGTGCAAAAAACAAAAAAATACACAGAATAAGTGACAGTTCTGTGGGTGGAAACGCTTTGTTGATAAGAAAGGTCAGAGGAAAACAGCCAGATTGGTTTGAGCTGCCAGGAAGGATATAGTAACTCACACAATCACTCTTTACAACCGTGGTGAGCAGAAACGCAATTCAGCATGCACAAAACAGCAAAACCTTGCGGTGGGTGAGCTACAAAAGCAAGCTTAGAAAAAAAAATCATCTGGTCATTGTATAGTCATCAACTGTCCAGGTTTGGTGAGTCTGTACCCATGATAGCCGAAGATTCTTATTCTTGGCTTAGAAGAGTGGAACCTGATCTGGTGTTTCTGCCGCTGAAGCTGATCAGATTTCATGTGTGCTTATTTGAGTTACTATAGATGTCCTGTGAGCTCAAACTACTTTGGTCATTCTCCTCTGATCTCTGGTTTTTCACCATTCTGATGGTTCATCTGAACATTAACTGAAGCTCTTGATCTGTATCTTCTTGATTTTTTTGCATTGTGCAGCTGCCTCATGATTGGCTGATTAGATTGAATGTGCAGATGTACGGGTGTTCCTAATATATATATATATCATACATACATACACACCACAAACACTATCTAAATTTATGTGGCCTAATTGTTGTAGAATTCCACTATAAATAGGCCTACACGTTATACAGTTTTCTTTACAAGCACACTATCTGCCTTCAGGGTGTAAATTCACTGTTTGAAGCCTCGGTGTTCTCAGGGTCTTCTCTGAGAAGCAGCTTTAGTAAGCAGTCCTTCAGAAAGCCTGTAAAACCTCTGCCACTGTTTTACGCAGCACCACAGGTCTTCTTTTACTTTGAGCTACTGGGAGGAAGGGCTTGGCCACGAGTTGGTGATTTTTTTCCATCTGTCAAATGATGCATGAAAAAACAAACACTATCAATCGAATGAGTTTGTATTTTCTAAAGCAGTGTTATCTTAACTGGTCTACAGAGTCAGGCTACAGAGTCATACGTCCTCTATTTAAGCTCCCAACACACCTAAACTAAATAACAGGAAGGGTGTGACACAATGCAACTATCTGTATCTGTATTTGTATTTGTTTAGGGTTCCACATATTCATATTTGTTTTCATGTTCAGATATAAAATGGAAGGATTATGGTCTTGGCCAGCAGTTTGTTTGTTTTTTGGACATTATGTGGACAACTATGCCCAGAAACACAGAAAAACACTGAATAGAACAGGCCTGCTGGGAATTATGACAAACAAAAAGCAACTTACAGAACATAACTCCTGAACCACATGCCCTGTGGAACTTTCTGGCAAGCTTTTTATCTTCTCTCTAATGTGACTAAGTAAAAACGCTAACTATGTTTCAAAACAATGATGTCTTTCCCAAATCTTTGAACTGTTGTTTATACAGTAGTTGACAACAAATCTACTACCATCTAGTAGTATTTCAGCAGATTTACTAGTTTTGGGGTTTCATTCCAGAAAGATCAGAAAAGATTGCTGGACATGCCATCAGAATCTACTCAGAAGCTGAAACACAGTGCTGCTGTGAGTCAAACTTAGGTCTTTTAAGCAGCATTTCAGCATAATGATCACATGATTTTCCCGGAAGTTTTTATTTATTTATTTATTTATTTTTTAAATGATGGAGATCATTTAACAAGAGAAAAAAAAGGCACAATAAAAATAGTTAAGACTTTTAAAGGTAATTAAACTAATAGTTTTTGGAGACCCCAGCAAAATAAAACATGTGGTCTATGTGTGTTACATGGATAACTAAATAAATAAAAACACGTGTGCAACATTGTTAACTCATTTCCCATGCAAAGAAAAATGTGTGTCCTTCGTCGAGAACACAGGCTTTTTGGGCTGGTCTTTTTGTGCAGTTTTTTCAGATGTTGTTTTGTGGAAACCTGGCAACCCCGATCACAGGCTCCTTATAAAAAGCAAAAATCCTCAACTTTTTTTTGTTCAACTGCAAACACATAGTCTCCATGTTTGTATCAGTATTTTGTATTCTCTCAGAACACGTACTCTGTTCAGTGTGAATGCTGTGTTCATATTCAGTTATACCAATAACATGCACCAGTTTGGAAACACTAATCTTAAGGGAATAGTTGTATTATTTGTAATCCTGTTTTTGGATTATATTCACTCAGCATTTTGTTGTTGATAATATGTCAAGTTTGCTTACAGATCACACTCTTCTGACTGCTTATGTGTTCTGCATGGAGTTTTTACCACTGTTGTGTGCTGATGTGTTTGCTTCTCTAGGGATATAAATGAATATGAATCCTTTTTTTTTTCTAGACTAACTAATGTGTGACTGTTTCACTGGGGAGGTAAATGTTAATTTCCCGTTAACTATAGGGTACTCTTGCCATCTAGTCTGTTGTACAGCAATGGCATCTCTGTGGGTGATCTGTAATATAGCTGAGAAGATAAACACGCTTGTCCTAAAGTTAAGAGAGCTGTTTATCTGGGACGACTCACCTGTCATGTGGGATTTGTCTAGCGTTCTGTATGTATAGAAATACCTGAACATCTGTCTTGATTCAGGTGTTGGACTACACCAATAGTGTAAATCTGTTCGAAACATCATGTCATGATGTTTTTTCTTGCAGTATTTGCAGAGTTGTGTTTCATACTGTTGCATTTCAAGGAGAGATGGTCTTCCATGTAAGCGTTTATTTATTTTCTTGTTACTGTATGTTTACTGGCAGCATAGCAGTGTTTGAAGTTTGACTAAGACAAGTGTCTGTGGTTGTGAGGTGTCTTAGCACTGCTTAGACTGGTCAACCTGGACCTGCTTATTGTTGGTTTTAGATTATAGTGTTTATTGTGCTGGTTCTGTGTCTATAATAATATGCATGTTTTTCCTCCTTACAATTAGAGTTTAGTCTAGACAGCTGAGTTGCCTCACGCATGCAGTGTATTAGACAGGAAGTTCCCGGGAGACACGACACCACAGTATAAAAGATTAAAATTTTTTAGAAGAGGATGCAGACAGAAGTAAGTACTTTTAGTGACTATGTGCTTCAACAAATATGATTGCATCAGCTAGCTGACAGGAAAATGCACATACTCTGCGGCAACTTCCTGTTTAAGGTAGGTTTGTGCAGTTCAGAAGAATCTAAATCCCTGTCATGAGGCTCCATTCACCAAACGTCTCAGGAGCCAGATCTGCCTGACGAATCCCCTCATACAGTCTGCCCACATGAAGCACTACCCCCCTCCTTTTCACTAGCTGAATAATGCTAATGGAAACCAGCTGGTGCTTTGCAGGCTTCTCAGTGAGAGCATTGTACAGACATACACACACTCCCTCCTGGTTTTTTTTTTTTTTTTTTTTTTTTAAATATAATTGTAAGCACTGAATCCCACTACTATGAGTAATCCTCCACTAGCCTCATGGAGTTTGTATTGTGTCATGTGGACAACTTTGTTGACTTCCTGATGATGAAAGAGTGGTTTCGAGGCCCAGTACAGTCGATCTAGTCTCTGAGTATGTGAGTGCTACACTATACACAGTGGTATTAGCAGAGGGGAAAGATGGTGTGCGAATAACACCATCTCAGTTCTTAAAAAAAACATTTTTTGTCTGGTAGAATGTGGACTCAAGAGATTGTGATCTGTAGAGAAATTAATTTTGGTATTCACAGATATTTTCAATGGTTTATTGAAATATCATGATGCTGTCATGACAGCCATATTATTGCTGTCTTTATCATCAAGAAAATTTACTATTTATAAGTTGTTCAGAAATTTCTCACAATAAGTACATATGTAGATTTATTATTATTATTTTTTTAATCCGTTCTCATGATAACATGGTATTAATATGAGCGAGCATTTCCATGGGTTTGTATATTATTCCTACTGTAGTGTTAGTAATATAGGCAGATAGAGTATATAGAATTAGCAAGTATATTTCCGACTCTTTTGGTGGTACGTGGTTACAGAGAACCTTGCTTTTGGTTTGATTTACAGTTGTGCAAAGTTAATTGAGAATTAATGGGCAGTGTTTTTACCATTACTCCAGCAGTTCAGTCAGCAGAACCTTAAAGCTACAACATTAATGCTACAACATTCTCACAAATTACGAATAAAAACCCCAGTTGTAATTTTCATTCTTGAGAATTATTGAGGCATTATGTAACTGTTTCATGCTGATCATCAGAACATGTTTCTATTGGCAGAGGCTATGGAATAGCATATCAGCTCTCCAGATGTTTCTTGCTTGGTTATTTTTAGCTTAATATTTTGAGCACTTGCACGTGAAAGAAAAATCTAATAATATGGAACATTGCAATTTTAGAAATTGTGAGAGGATACATGTACGAATGAGTGTATAACTATGAGTATGAGGTTAATCTGACTCATCAGCCAATTAAGTTCTTCAGCCAATTAAGTCTGAAATGTTTTTTTTTTCTTCCAGAGAAAAGAAAACAGTAAAATGTTCAGGACACATGTCAGAAATCACTGCTCTAGTCATCCCATGTCACTGGGCACATTTTAGAAGTATTTATTTACTATTCCCAAGCCCACCATCAACCAAAACTGAGAAAGAAAAACTCCATTTGTTTCATCAGGTGCAAAGGACAGTTGAATTTCCTGTTTTGCAGTGTCTGTTACGCAAAGTGACTTCCTTTCAGAGGAACAGGAAATGTTCCATGTATTTTGAAGACAGTTAAATTCAAGGTGAGCCAGTGGTGGGCCTCTGTATAAACGCAGCTGAGTAAAACATAACAATTATTAAACCGATAGATGCTTTTCATGTACTTTTCATATAAGGAAAAAACGTACGGGAAAAACTCATGGGCTTGGTTGAGGGTTTAATTTTGTGTTTAATAGACTTGTAGACATTATATACACAATACAAATAGAAATACATGAATATATAAATACTTGTAAAAATTCCTTCTGCATGCAAGTACAAATGGGATTGCAAAAGCATTTATTCTTTTTTTGGATTTGTGGAATAAGGATGATAAAGTGCAATATGTAAAGAAGCATATTGTTGTTATGGCAGAATCAGACCTGTTCAGACATTGACACGTAGTTAGTTTTACTACTATTGTGCACAAAAATGCAGGCGTAATTACACGTTTTACAGTTGAATTTGAATTATGTGTCCGATTATGCACAGTCACATGTGCATAATGAATTTGCTAAATTAGCATTTGAATTTGATTAAAGGCAGGTAAGATGCTGCCATAGAAAGCAGCTTTGGCTGACATGCATGCGCGCACACACACACACACACCCCTCTCTCATACCACTGTTATGGTACTATGCAGGGTTCTGGCTCATTAAGAGAGAGTGCTAGACTGCCTGCCACCAGTCAGCTTTGTGTTTGCCCCTGCTTCAGTTCCACATGACACTGCCGTTCCCTCAATGCCATTCCACTGGTTTCATTTACCCCAGGCCAAGAAAGCTGATACAATGAATCTACATAGCACGAAGGTAATCATATCCAGCTGTCTCCCATTAAGCATGCTTGCCACTCCAGCACCTATTTATAAAACCCTACGATGGAAAAAATACTGAAATGTGCACAGCCCTACCCATAGCGAATACAGTGGAAAACTCTAGTCCAAAATGAGCACATGTAGTTCCAGACAAATGTTCTGTCATCATGGATCGTTCATTAATGTCCATAATGATGTTGGGCAATGTTGTTTACATACATATTTATCTAGAAATAAATACAAACAGGGAAACATTTTTGGCAATGGGAACCACACAAGCTTGTATTTAAAGGTCAGAGGATGTAGTGTTTTCCACCTGCTTGTTTCTGTATCGCTACTATACAGTCATTCAGTTCAGTGATTAAGCCTGGTCTCTACCCTGCTTGTTGCGTAATTGTATCTAGTATCCTAGAAGCTCAGCTTTCTATTTTACTTGTAGGTGTTTCAGGCTTCTGACTAGAACAGTTGTCACCAGCCCTGTTTCTGGAGATTGTCCTTCCTGAAGACTTTAGCTTCAACCATAATCGTGCCTACCTGACCTTCTAATCATTGCCTTAAGAAGTTCTTGATCAGCTAAAACAGGTGTGTTAGATTTTGGTTGGAGATGAAACCTGCAGGAAGGTAGATCTCAAGGAAGAGAGTTGGTGACCACCGGACTAGAGGGTTCAAACGTACACACACACACACCCCAATGACTGCAGAGCTGCCATGCAAGACACTAGCTTGCCGTCAGGAGCAACTTGGGGTTCAGTGTCTTGTCCAAGGACACTTTTGACACTATGTAAAGGATATATTCCTATGTACACCACATGCTTTTAAATAGTGCTTTTAGATGCTTTTTAAATACGTTATGCTTTATTTTATGATATGTCTGATTATATTTTACATATATTTACATATCTATATCCCCTTTTAAATCTAGTGAATTCTATTTACACACTAGGAAGTACCTTGTTGACTTTGGTTGAATGAACTTTCTGACCTTTCATGCAGTCTCTGTACCTTTTATACACTACTACGTGCAGCAGTTTTTTAGTATTTCGTAAGTATGCAATGATATAAAATGAATAGGACATCCTCCTGTTTGCAGTTAACAGGAGCATGTTCTGCTGATTGAGTCTTTAAAACATTTGACGGATTTAACATTAATGCCTATGTGCCTTTAGCCTAATGCCTATACCCTTTAGCTTATTGAGCAACTGGGGACCAGCAAGTGTGTTCTTCATTTATTCCAAATATTTACACCTCCAATCTGAAATAGGGAGGTGTAATTTTGTAGTTGGTGGAATATTTGTTTAAAAAGAAGACTTCTGTCTTAGGCACACTTCTTACACTCTTTATATTGAAAAAAAAAGTTGATGACATCATGCACCCTCAGCCCCCGTCAGTCACTAAACCCTGACTAAGATTACTTCCATAAAAGGACTCGATCCCAATCCCCCCTCCTCAGATGTGTTTTTCCCGGCCAGAGTCCCCACTTCCTCAAATGTGTTTTCCTGGTTGGAGTCTGTAGGTTGTGTTCTGTCTCTGTTGATTAGCCAAACCAAAAAATTTTACTACACTACTCAAAGAACAGAGAATACAAGATGGAGGGAACTAAGTCAGAATCCAGGAAATGAGATGGGAGGAGTGGAGGATTTCTTTGACTAGTATAATAGTGATCTCCCTAATTTTACTTGAGGGGACCCACCTGCTCACTGTGCAAGTAGAACTGGGGGTGTATTTATTATTAGAGGAATTTGAGCGTTACTGACTAAAAGAGAACACTAATTAGGATACATTAGAGAAAATTGAAAATATGTGCATATAAACCAAACCTCGATAATGCAAGTCAAAGGTTGCTGTTTTGTAATTTTTCCAAATCAAAGGAGGTTGCTGTTGGATTCCATTATAATCAAGGCATTTCTTACATTAAATAGTCTTCTGAGTAATCGGAGTAATCTTGTTTGTTTTTTTGAGTGCATGGAAGTTGTGTGTTTCATGGACCAGGTTTTGGCTAACAGGTTTTGGCTTATGTGACAAAAGTATGTTTGTGGACAGACTCTTAACCGTAGCGACAGTTAGCTACATGCATTTTCCTAAATCATTAATAATCCAATAAGAAAGAAAAATGTTCACATAAAAGCTTAAATCAGAGCAGAATCTGAATGAAAATCATAAGGCCTATCTAAATAAATTTTTGATCTCACTGAGCAAGTGGAGGTGATGCATTTAATAACCCATTATATACAGTATCTCACAAAAGTGAGTACACCCCTCACATTATTGTAAATATTTGATTATATCTTTTCATGTGACAATACTGAAGAAATGACACTTTGCTACAATGTAAAGTAGTGAGTGTACAGCTTGTATAACAGTGTAAATTTGCTGTCCCCTCAAAATAACTCAACACACAGCCATTAATGTCTAAACCGCTGGCAACAAAAGTGAGTACACCCCTAAGTGAAAATGTCCAAATTGGGCCCAAAGTGTCAATATTTTGTGTGGCCACATTATTTTCCAGCACTGCCTTAACCCTCTTGGGCATGGAGCTCACTAGAGCTTCACAGGTTGCCACTGGAGTCGTCTTCCACTCCTCCATGACGACATCACGGAGCTGGTGGATGTTCGAGACCTTGAGCTCCTCCACCTTACGTTTGAGGATGCCCCACAGATGCTCAATAGGGTTTAGGTCTGGAGACATGCTTGGCCAGTCTCTCACCTTCACCCTCAGCTTCTTTAGCAAAGCAGTGGTCATCTTGGAGGTGTGCTTGGGGTCGTTATCATGCTGGAATACTGCCCTGCGGCCCAGTCTCCGAAGGGAGGGGATGATGCTCTGCTTCAGTATGTCACACTACATGTTTGCAGTCATGGTTCCCTCAATTAACTGTAGCTCCCCAGTGCTGGCAGCACTCGTGCAGCCCCAGACCATGACACTCCCACCACCATGCTTGACTGTAGACAAGACACACTTGTCTTTGTACTCCTTACCTGGTTGCTGCCACACACGCTTGACACCATCTGAACCAAATAAGTTTATCTTGGTCTCATCAGACCACAGGACATGGTTCCAGTAATCCATGTCCTTAGTCTGCTTGTCTTTAGCAAACTGTTTGCGGGCTTTCTTGTGCATCATCTTTAGAAGAGGCTTCCTTCTGGGACGACAGCCATGCAGACCAATTTGATGCAGTGTGCGGTGTATGGTCTGAGCACTGACAGGCTGACCCCCTACCCCTTCAACCTCTGCAGCAATGCTGGCAGCACTCATACATCTATTTCCCATCATATCTGGATATGATGCTGAGCACGTGCACTCAACTTCTTGGGTCGACTATGGCGAGGCCTGTTCTGAGTGGAACCTGTCCTGTTAAACCGCTGTATGGTCTTGGCCACCGTGCTGCAGCTCAGTCTGGGTCTTCTTATAGCCTAGGCCATCTTTATGTAGAGCAACAATTCTTTTTTTCAGATCCTCAGAGAGTTCTTTGCAATGAGGTGTCATGTTGAACCTCCAGTGACGAGTATGAGGGAGTGTGAGAGAGATGACACCAAATTTAACACACCTGCTCCCCATTAACACCTAAGACCTTGTAACACTAACAAGTCACATGACACCAGGGAGGGAAAATGGCTAATTGGGCCCAATTTGGACATTTTCACTTAGGGGTGTACTCACTTTTGTTCCCAGCGGTTTAGACATTATGGCTGTGTGTTGAGTTATTTTGAGGGGACAGCAAATTTACACTGTTATAGAGGCTGTACACTCACAACTTTACATTGTAGCAAAGTGTCATTTCTTCAATGTTGTCTCATGAAAAGATATAATCAAATATTTACAAATATGTAAGGGGTGTACTCACTTTTGTGAGATACTGTACATAAGGAATAACTCACTCCGGTCCGTTACATTATTAGAAAATAATGCACACCCTGAAGTTGGTTAGGGTTAGGGTTACACCTCGGGTGTGCATTTTTTTCTAATAATTCAACGGACCGCAGTCAACTATTCCGCTTATACCACAGTCACCACACTTCAAGACATTAAGATGTTTTATTGTCAGGTTTTTGTCCTTAAAACACTCTCCGTTGCTAATTTTAGAGCTGGTAACTGAGGCTTGAGCCATTGATATGGAGTTATTGGGGAGAGAGAGAGAGAATTCACTTTTTTTTTCTTCATTTCATGCTGATAATATAAAAATAGATCAAATAAATATTGATAAGCCTACTTGTTCACAGGGATTTTCGCTTTTTATTATGACAGAAAATACAACGAATAAATAAATGGATATTGATACTTGTTCACCAGCTTATTACACCTGCCCTCTCATGCTCTCTTTTTTCACGCTCTTTCTCTCTAATTGACTGTATATCAATAGCTCAAGCCTCCGCTTCGTCTCGTGGCCGCATTACTACCTCGGGTGTACGTTATTTTTCTAATAATTCAACGGCCCGTCATCAATTATTCCTTACATATTTCTGGAAAATCTTAGTTTTCTGTCACTTTGTTTGTTGGTAGGTAAACGTGTGTGCTGTGGTAGACAGTAGGCTAACTTTTGAGTTATTTCATTTAACTTGGCGAAGTGGAACTATAATGCATTCAAGACCTGACTGGAATTACTTCAGCTGTGCATTTACTAAAAAATAATTCCGCACCTCAGAACGTCTGTCAGCCAATCAGAATCGAGAATTCAACAGCACTGTGGTATAAACAAGAATAATCGTTTTGTAAAACGTGTCTGACATCCTGTATATGCAAAAGGCATGATGTTCACTGACCAACACATCTTTTTTTTAAAGTATAGGAAGAAACAAAACATTCAAAATATTAACCTATACATGAAAATATTAACAAAATCAAACTTTTTTGTGTGTGCAGTTATTCCCAGACTTTGGTTTTTAATGATGTTAACACCAAGAAAGTCTCCAGTGTCAGCTCTTTGTACCAGTAAATTATCTACCATGGGAAAGTTTTCAGGGAGTTGTCATGTTTGTCCTTAACATAGCGAACTGCATTCATTTGTCTTATTAAATTCAGGAGAGATTTAAAAGAGAGACTGGTGAGGGAACAACTATATATATATATATATATATATATATATATATATATATATATATATATATATATATATATATATACATATATATATATATATATATATATATACACACATTTCATGTTATCATACATTTTCTTCTTTTTAAAGACATCATTTTAAAAGAGTCTAATAGAGACAGATTTATTTCAGCTTTAATTCACCCTATCAGTATTCCAGTGGGTCAGAAATGTACATACAGCAAGTTAACAGTCTCCTTAAACAATTTGGGAGATTCCAGAAAATATGTAATGACCTTTAAAGGCTTCTGATTGGCCAGTGGCAAAATTATGGGTTAATTAGGAGTGTACCTCTGGCTGTATAAGGGCCCTCCTATAGAAACAATATTGCTCTTGATACCATAGGAAAATCCAAGTCAGCCATGACCTTTGACACAAAAAAAGTGGACCTCCACAAGTATGGTTCCTCCTTGGGCACAATTTCCCAACAACTGCAGGTATCATGAGCATCTGTACAATCATCTGTATGCAAATATGAAAGTCTTTGGAACACACAGACACTGAGTATTTCAGGAACATAACTTTTATGAAAGCTTTTTTGACTGAATCCCAAAACAACAGGAAAAGAAACTGGTGAAGGAGCTGGAGGCATCAGGTACCAAATGATGTACATCCACCATTAAGCATTGATAGATTTTATGCAATATTAATTGAACACAAATCATTGTCCATTTACCTTACACGAGAGCACTTCATCCAAATCATTCCAAGTTTCATAATATGTCAGTTGGATCATCTTCTGTTTTATTCAGGAGCAAAAGATATTTTGGTTGAATTTTGAGTGATTATGTGCTAGTGTACTCGTGTTGAATTGCGGAGCTCCTATGCAAAATATATCAAAGTTCATAGGTCTGGTAGTGTAATATAGTCAGATTAAACATCACTGGATGTCAGGGAAGTATAATATCATGTATAGGTGATTAAATTGGTATGTAATAGTACTAAACTAATGTCTCATTTGAGGAAAGTAATTGGGTGGACCTGAGACCCAATCACAATGTAAATGAGCAACAACTTAAAAAAAAAAAAAAAAAAAAAAAAAAAAAAAGTAGAATCTTAGAAATATTTACATGCATTTCAGAGTTCCTTAGTGTTTTTTGCTTTAATGATGGCGTGCACTCAAGCTGACATGCTCCACACATGTGCTTCAGTGAAAGGGATAAGGCTCACAGATAATCTGACCTTTTGTACAATATCACAGATTTGTTTAGAATTTAAATACTGACCTAGAAATTGTACAGCATCTTGAATATTGCATCATCAACATGTTGCAGATTTCTTTCTTTTGTTTTAGATTGTAAAACATTCTAAAATGTTCTCTTCGTTTACAGAGGTTTTTTTTTTTTTTTTAATCCCAGCTTTTCTATGTGGTCTCAGACGTTTGGACCCCACTGTATGTGCGGTGCTTGTGAAGACCATGGGAGAATGTATGAGAATCAGGAGGAAGAAAATGTGGTAGAGTTAAGAGAGGAAAAAGGACAGCACCACAGATGGAATGAGTTTTCTGCCTATTAGTGTGATCATCCTCCCCAATGCTAAAATGCTGTGTACCACACGGCCTGTGCGCTCTTATCCACTGCTGGGCTTTGAGTGACCCTTTCCCATGGGAAAAAAATTATAGCTGTTCTGTTGGTGCTTAAAATGTGCTATGGGCCTGTGAATGTTTGCCCGTAGGACTGTAGCGCTTCTTCTTGGCTTAAATCGTAGCTTTTGGAGAGCTTTTAGTTTGATTTGTTTGGAAAATGAAACATTTCTGTATACAGGCTAATGGCTAAGGAATGAGTATCTGTGTTTAATTATGAGTTTCAGATGTGCTTAGGTATTTTGGAGAGCAATTTACACCAGTGTGCTGTTCAAACCTCCCCCTTCCTCCCTAAAACCAAAACACAGATAGGATTACCTGATGGACTGGAATTTCTTGGCTATAGTCTCAGATTTGGGAGCTGGAGATAATGCATTACTGTCATGATATTATAGGTATATGCAAGTCATAAATCTGCTGTTATTGTTAGATCCATGTGTAAAATTAAATTTTATGCGAAAGGCCTCAAAAGATGAAAATATCCTGTACTGATAAATGTGTTTATTTTTACACTGTAGTATAGATTGATTTTGGAATGTGACTGGGATTAATTTAGTTTTTTTTTTTTTCATTATAATAATTTATTTACAGATCCTGAATGACCTCTGAATGTTATTAGTAGTTGTGCTATATGGGCTGTTTTTGTCATCACGGTTTCTTGGAGTCATTTCTTGTGGTTACTTCCCAATTCTGCTAGATTCTCTGTGGGAGGAAGAGATCAGGTTCTGCTGTCTAATAAATGTATTAAAGGGATATTCACAGATGTTTTACTCAAGGCGTTTTTTAAAATAATGCTGATGCTTCACTTGGATCACTTGGCTTTTTTCCATGTAGGACGGTTTGTGGTGTTTGGTTATTGTTTTGCTTCAGATTCTTGCTGTGTATATTAAAACGTTTTATAAGCGTTCTTAGTGAAGCATTGCAAAGAGCTAAAAGGCATTACAGTTATTTTCTAGTCACAGATTAATTGCATTACCAAGGGCTAAATTGATAACTGATTTGCTAAAGTAAGAGAGTGTGCCATATTAATATTTATCAACTATACTATCCAACTGTTCTGTCAAAATGCATTGAGTCAGATTGCATAAGCCCTGTTGCAACTGAACATGGAGCACACAGCCTTGTATCAATGATCTGGGTGTGCCTGGTTTACGTCATCCCGACTCCCTCCCTTGCTTACTGAAACACACTGGCAGCATAAAGGAAGAAATTCCAATGTGACCATTGCAACGTGATCATTTTTGTTTTTTTGGTTACACTAACACTTTTAGTAGATCAAAGCAGAGCTTAGTTCATAATTTAAGGTATGCAAGATGTGATATAATCTATCTCAGAGCCATTTCATTACATCATTCCCTCTCTTTCTAAAACCATAATCTGAGATTTATGGGGAGGGTCATTCAATCCAGACAAGTCTAGGTCTTTAAAATCAGCCTAATATTATTTGAATGTATTTTTTTTCTATATTAAAGAATAAATTATGCAAAAATAGGTTGCACAAACATATAATTTGCTAAAAAGGAAAAGGAACATGCGTATATCTTTAGCCTCATGAAGAAATCTAGACTGTATTCATAAATCTTGAGTAACAGCTATATCCTGGTCCCGGAAACACTGAGAGGTGGGTGGGAATGTTATTATTATATGATCTGGAAACGCTTCGTGCAGCCACCCCTTTTGTGCACCCCACTCAAGCAATATTTTGCATATAACCCTATTAATACTAAAGTATTAGTGTCAGATTTGTACCCCTGTTTCCTCCTCAATTTGGTCTTGCCAGTGCCCTAACTAACTAACTATCCCCTATTACATGACAGCTGCCAGCTATCTGTGGCAAACACATGCTTCCTCCAAAACACATGGAGTTGACCCTCCTTATCTTTTCTACATTAATGTTGTGTCACAGATCAGCAGTACTGACTTACAAGGGAGAAAGAGTCACTCGCCCAGAGAGCAATGGCTAATGGCTACTAATGGCTATTAGTAAAAGGGTCAGAATAATAGTTTTATTTTTGAATTACATTATCCATATCTCAGTCATTAATTGTAACAAACTACTTAGTTAAATAACATAACATTTATTATTCAGCTAGGTAGCATGCCTCTGCTTGTTTTTTTTCTACATATGATCCACACTTCACACACTAAAGTTGCCAAATTTTAAGGATGACTTGAGAGATTTTGTATAAAGTTACTCAAACTCCTTGTGTATAATATTTAGGGTGACTTTACGGCAAATTTTATGGCAAAAAATGCTGTCTTATTTGCCATCCAATCAGCTCTTTTATATTTCATTGACCTTTTGTTTAACAGCATGAGGTTGCCTTTAAAGGAACAATCGACCCTGAACGACATGTTAATTTTGTGATATTAAACGGCAACATAGATTTATTTTGTACTGAAGTTCTGAGTTGATATTTTTTTAGTTTAAACTTTTTCGTCAACATATGTTGGTCTATTTTCACTTTGGTTTCATACATTACCCACAATGCCATTTGACTACCTGTTAATATTCACGCCAGTGGGAATTAGCCCCTGCTTTACCTAAATAGAGCGATGCAGCAGCACTTTAAAAATGGAGAATTTGGTTTAACTCACTCACCTCCTCATCTGTACGCTCGGCTCACACTGATCAGGTTCCCGAGATTTCACTTTCATGCTAATAACCGCTGTCAAAGATATTGTGCTTGTCATCAAGCCAGTGTAACTCAGTGCAACTGTGTGGTATAGCTGCATTACATTCTGGAACAATTGTCCAACAATTGCTGTCTCCTCTAATTCCAAGCGGGATTTCTCATTAATATGACATTGAAAAGAAGCTCTTTCTCTTTTGTTTTTTTTTTCCACTAACAGCAAAACCTAACTGTTATCCTTTATGTTTGAGATTGTTCAATATTTTTCTCCTATTAAACACCATTGAAGCTGCTCTGGTGCTGGCACTGTCCTCCTATGACTGCTAACTTCTCACAGGATTAATGAAAATACAGCACAAGACAACAAATTAACACCACATATTTAATGTGTTTCGAGGTGGAGGTTTCCATTAATGATCTTTGGATGAGAATGATATGCCCAAATAAAAATGGGAATGAATGCATTTGTTGTACTCTTACCATGATTTAGAGCATATACAAATTAGCAATGCTGTCAGAAGAAGGATTCAAGGAAGTTTATTGTCATTCCAAAACACGGGCTACGTGAAAGGAACAAAACTAAGTACTGAGGTCCCAGTAACAACAGCAAAGAATAAAAACACTAAATATAATATAAGCGGAGCAATAAAATTAACAGAGCAAGAAATAGGTACTAAACATAAACAATAAAACACTACAACTTACTATACATCAGTAAATTTTTTTCTGATGAGTTATCGCACATGAAAGAGTGTAATTGCACATGAAATGAAGATGCATAAAGTGGATATATTTACAGTAGCTATTTATTGTTAATCAAATGTTCTCACTTGTAAATGTTAAGTGTAAATTTGTTTAAATCCATGGCTGTTAAATAGAACATGGTCTCCTGTTTAAGTTTTGATCTTAAGTCATAAAAAGGCTAGATATTATTTCCTGCATAGCATTCATGCAGAAAAAACCTGCATGCACTCAGAGAAATAGCTTTTGCTATTTAAAATGGAAACCATTGGAGTAATCAGAGCACACTCTGGTTACAGACCTGATTGGCTTGCGCTTGCTATGTGGTACATAAGGAACAGTTTTTGGGGGGTTTGTTCCAATAAAAAAAAGAGAAGCTTTTAACACTGGGCGCTCTACAGATGCTCAGATAGATTGGGTTCCCCTCTATAGGGGTTCTAAAGAAAGGAAGGTTATGGTGATGAAGTGTTAAGTGCTAATATGGCATATTTTATACTGTCATGAGAAGTAAATGAAGTTATTCTTAGTGGCATTCTCAGATTTGGAGCATTTTTTTTACAGGGGCAGAGGGAAATGTCCACATAAATGTGACTAGAGGTTAAAGTCTGACTGGAGGTCAGCTTTGATTTCTTAGCATGTCTGTGTAGTTTATCTTCTAGTGATTATTTTTGGAATGTTTATTTTTGCAGTTTAAGCTTGTATGTGGCCAATTTTATTGGCCAACAAAGGATTCTTCATGCCTTTCTATTCTCATGTGGCCCACTGAAAATGGCAGACAGACTGCCAGAACCCTGTGCCGATGTCTGGATGTTGACGTCCTAATCTTAAGTGGTCTCCAGGGCAGGGGATCATTGGCAGGACAGTTCACTAGGCCCATACATGCAGTTTTCTTTAATTGTTACTGGAACTAGAAGGCTATTTATCTCTGTAAACCGTAAGCTCATGTACTCTAAACATTACTTAGATTTTAGATTAATTTATCAAACTTGGCTCTCTAGTGTGCTTCCTATATTTACTTTTGGTCACCTACTACCATTTCTTCAGTTACATTATATGGCCAAAGGTACATGGACACCTAACTGTCCCACCCATACATGAGCCTTCCATAAAATGTTGCCACAAATTTGGAAACACACAATTGTGTAGAATGTATTTGTTTGTTATAGCATTAAGACTTCCTTTCACAGGAGCTAAGAAGCCCAAACCTGTTTCAGCATGGCAGTGTCCCTGTGCACAAAGTGAGGTTTATGAAGACATGTTTTAGACATGGATGATGTGGAAGAAAATGAGAGCCCTGACCTCAACCGCACTGAACACCTTTGGGATAAACTGAAACTCTGACTACATGCCAGGCCTTCTCACCTGACATCAGTGCCCAGCCTCACAGATGCTCTTGTGGCTGAATGGTGAAGTCCCTACAGCCACACTCCAAAATCTAGTGGAAAGCCTTCCCAGAAGCGGATGCTGTTACAGTAGCAAAGGGAGGAACAACTCCATATTAATGGCCATTTATTTGGAACAGGCTGTTCAGCAAGCACATTTGGGTGTGACTGTCAGGTGTCCACAAACTTTTGGAAAGATCATGTATATTTCCAAGTATATTTCCATATTTCCAAAGTCTTTAAACTAATTAAGTGATTACTTAACTGTTTATGCAAATATATTATTTCCAAATTTTGCATTTCCATTTCATATTGCCAAGTACCTTTAGGCTCATGAAAACATCCAGATATTCCATAATACGTTCTCGAATAAACCTTTGCTCACCTTTTGACTCACACTCACCTCCCCCTGCCCATTCTTTCTGATATATACAGTCACGTGTATAAGTATTTGGACAGTGACACAATTTTGGTAATTATGTCTCTGTACACCACCACAGTGGATTTGAAATGAAGCAGTCAGGATGGGATTGAAGTGTAGACTTTCAGATTTTCAAGGCGTTTAACAAAATATTGCCTTAACCATTTAGGAGTTACAGCCGTTTTATGCAGAGTGCCTCCATTTTCACACATCATCATATATATATTTTTCACTCTTTCCATATATATAGTGTTTACTGCACATCCAATTTGGAATGTGTACAAATCAGAAAACTTTTTTTCCCCTAAAATATATTTATATTGATTTACAACATCTTGTCATTTTTATTTATTTATCTTTTTGTAAAATTTTATTTTACCCTCAATAAATGATTGGAAGTAGGGAGCATTCTAGGTCCAGTGTACTCTGATGCAGTAATGCTCTTATTTAACTCTGCTGAGGAAATGATGGGTGGGAAGCCATAGGAAAAGCAACAGATAAAACAAACAGAGCAAAGAGAGATGGAGGATGGGAGAGGTATAGCAGCAACCTGACCCGTGTTTCTTCAAAAGGTTTGCAGAGTATGCATTATCAGACATCAGTGATATGAAGTTGGTAGGCACAGAGCTGCTAACAGGGCAGTTTGCTTTTGTTTCCTCTGTGTGGCCAAAGACAATGAAATGATGAATACCAAGCCCAAAATCTATCTTTAAAGAGTTGAGTGATGTTTATCGGCCATAGGAAAGAGGAAGCACTAAAGGCTTACTTTATCCATGTTTCAGTGATATCTTTAAACTATCATGGGTTTTTAATCATATTCAGCATTTTGCTTAAGTGCTTCCAAGTTGTGTGCCAAAATGAAACTCTACTGTTCTGGATCCAGGTTATACTGCCAGGATAATGCTGAAAGGTGCATTATGACTACGTTCTTCTAACTCATGGCATACATTTCACCTGCCGCTGCTTGGCATGCTGAAATATGTGATGAATTTAATGAAATAGCTAGTTTCTCTGAGAAATAAGAAAAAATATGAAGGTTACAATTTGTTAGAGGTTTACTTAAATGGAAATTCCAGTTGATTGATTCATGCATGTGCCATTAGGAACATGTGTACCATTTAAACCTCTGTAATTGCATTTCCACAGAAAGAAGTGAAGGATGTGTTTGCAGCCATCACATTTGAGGCATCGTACAGCCTGGGCAAGCATGTACTGGATGTAGACCGTGGGCGTGAGCTTGCTTCACTCTCTCCTGTACTACGCTGGAGGAAAGGAGACAAGATTGCACAAAGGAATGAGGTTAGATAGCATTGACCATCCAAAAGAGATCATGGTAATGAACTTCCATTTGTTTTTAACCTTTGCAGCATGATTATGTGAAGGACTGATGGCTTTATTTGAGCAAAGCTCATCTTAATGGCCACACTTTTGTTAGCCCATATGTTATACCCTGTAGTATAAATATCTTTCAGTACATCAGGAATCAATTATCATGTAATTAATATTCATTCTAACTATTCACAGTTTTTATTTTTAAAAAAAGTACCCTAAAAGCAAAGATGCTAAATTTAGAATTAGTCCAACAAAAATATTATTTTATTCTGGTGGAGTGTAACTGGAATTCAGTTTTGGAATCTTTAAAAGTGAAGATTGAGCCGCCCTTGATCAGAAAAATGTCTATGCAGTATCCAAGCACAGTGTCTGAACTCTTGCACAATAGCACCCTCTAGTATTAGATTTACCGTTTATCACGCTGACATTTAAGTTGTGTAAACATCCTGTACTTTGTCCATTTTCAGACTTGGTTTGAGAAGAACTGTTTGTCTGATGACTGTGCTGCTGACCTGAAGCTACATGGCAAACTGTTGCTTTCAGGGTAAAATCTTCTGTCTGTTATTCTGTGCTCTTCCTCGTTACTCACATTGTACTTGGCTGCTGCTTGCTGGCCCATTTTAGGACGCTGACGTCATAAAGGTTGAGTCGGTGTGGGTGTGTATGCTGGGGCTCTGACACATGCTTGGCTCTGACTAGCGCTGGATGTCAACCATCTTCCAGCTCTTAAGGAGGTCTCAGAGTCTGCTTTGTAATGATTTAGGTCTTTTTGTCCAAATGGCAGTAGTGTTTCCTTAACCTCGCAGCTGAAGTCATATGTGAACTTTTCACCAGTACAATCATTTAGATGTTTAAAATCTGGTGTGTGCATGTGTGTGTGTGTGTGTGTGTGTGTGTGTGTGTGTGTGTGTGTGTGTGTGTGTGTATGACTTCTCCTGTTCATGATTCAGAGAGAGACGAAGATGATATCCCACCGGTGAATATGCAAAAGGAATATGTGAACTGTACTAATTTTTGTCAGACTCAACATTAGAGAACCTTCCCTTACAAAAAAAAAATTATATATATATATATATATATATATATATATATATATATATATATATATATATATATATATATATATATATATATATATATAGGAATCCTGCAGGATTTTTTGTTTGTTTTATTGAACTGTAATTGAATTGAATTGAATTGAATTGAATTGAATAAGAATTGTTTTATAATTCTATGAAGAAAAATAAATGATATGCAGGAATTATGTCTTGCAGGCCTATTTAAAACACACACTACCTGCATGACTATTGTGTAGGATAGAGCTGAAATTTTGCAGGACATGGTGAGTGTTTGTATCCTGCTGGATACCTACAGAAGAAATAACTTCAAAAGCAAAGTATCTTCCCAAATGAATAATTTGATTTATTGAAATTACACATAATGACTGAAGGAACCTGTAAAAATTTCCAAGCCAGAGTGCAAATCACACATATATATATATATATATATATATATATATATATATATATATATATATATTTATATATATATATATAAATTATATTTGCCGTGTTTGCTAGTAAGCAAGCTAAAGTTACACTTACCACTGTGTCACGAATACATAACAGAACAGTAATTTAGTACACCATAAGGATGAAAGAAAAGACATTAATAAATTTGGGACTTTACCCCTACGGATGGTGACAGTTGTTCATCTTCATCATCATCATTTACAGAAAATAAGAAGTTGTCCTGCAGGATAGATTAAGTATTTGTGAACGTTATTTTATTTTTGCAGGAGGTGTGTTCAGGAAGGATTAAATTCTGCAGGACTTTTCCCTTGTGCGGCAGGAGTGCTGGAAATTCCTGCATGTTTCTGTTGTACTGAAGGCTCTATTCTAAACCCTATAAGAATATCCTGCACAGCAATCGTCCTATAGAAAAATTAAAATTCTGCAGGATTCCTTTTTTTGTGTAAGGGTTAGAGACATATTGACATAGGCTACTTGAGGATGTGCTTTGCATGCATATGCCATATTGATTTATCATCATCATGATTTAAGGCTTCATCATTAAGTTGTTCTACATATTCTGTCATGTTTTTCACTCAGACATCACATCAGGCCTCATCTTGCTCTCGGAGGGGTGAAAAATGTCTCTCTCAATATAACCATTGTCAATGCTGGAGATGACGCTTACGACACCAACATCTACCTAAATTTTTCCAGGGAGGTTCACTACATAAACTTTCTGCAGAGGGTGAGTCATTAAAACACAGACATATGTAGCATATTCTAGCATTGCAAACATTCTATAGAAAAGGAAGTTCAGGAAACAGGAGGTGCAACAGATTTACTGATACGAGCTAAAGCAGCTGGTTATCATCATACCTCAGCCTTCTTTGATCATCATTCAGGAGCATCTTTTCAACTGACCTCCAGTTCCATGTGTTTTACTGAAAGAAAAGTTATCAGAACACATTCTGTGGTAAGACCATGTGTGCCCTATGAGATATGAGTCACACTGGACTTGCTCAGACGCGAACAATGTGTGGATTTTTCTTTAGAAAGGAAAACAACAGAACTGACAGACATAATCGCTGTTGAGTACTTCCAGTTTCGTTCCCTCGAAACGTATTCCATCTGTCAAGCATCTTTATAAATAAGTTTAAGAGTTGCACAGAAAAACAAAATAATCTAATAAATATCATTTGCAATTTAAAAATGCGATTAAATATATACAGTGGGGCCCAAAATCTGAGACCACTAGTGACCATGAAAGGCTTCTGTTTGGCTTTCTTTTTTATTTCATTTTCATTACAAATGATATTATCAGCAATAACTTGAGTGAAAAGTAGAATCTTAAAAATATTTATGTGAATTTCAGAGTTTCTTACTATTTGATGTATCCTCGAGTTGATATTTTACTCTCAAGTTTGTGTAAAAACCTGATGATCCACATTAGATCATATTCATCGATGTGTCGTCTGAACACATGCTTCAATAGAAGGGATAAGACTAACAGAGAAGCTGACCTTTTGTACAAAGAAGTTAACATGGTCACAAATTTGCTTACATGTAACCAATGCCCAAGAAATTGTGCAACATCTTGAATATTGAATAGTCAGACCCTTGAAAACTTTTTTTTTTATTATTCAAATTTCTAAAACTCTTTATTATCAGGGTAGTCTCAGACTTTTGGACCCCACTGTACTGTATATTACTGAATGCATCACAGTAACTAATAATAACTAGTATTATTTCACACATAACACGAACAAACCACAAAATTCAGCATTAATTCACCATGAGAAAAGTTTCTTACAGTCAATATAACAAATGATTGTGTTAACTGCTGTTTTAAAAAAATAAATAAACCAAATAAGCCAAATAATATCTGCATCCATGCTTTTCATACCATATATGAGTAAAATTAAGTCCACAATGGCCAACCATGAACTTGATGACCAACCATGAACCAATAATGAACACCAGACCCGAGATAATTTTGACAGTTTGGAAACTGCTGTAATTAAATATTTGCTAATTTATAGAATGTGAACTTATTATTGTGTTTTTTTTTTCAAGTTTACTAATTCAGTAAATAATGTTAAGTTATTAACATCATTCAGTAGTTAATGTTAAGGGAACCTTAATATTACTAGCTATGTATTGTATATGTAGTTATTTGTATATTCTCTTCTATCTAGCGTCATTTATATCCTTTTGATAAAGCCAGGGTTTTATGGATGGTACAGAGGGCGTGACCCATTTGGAAAGAACAATACATACAGGAATGGGCACTGTGTTAGCTATTACTGTACACACTGTTAAACGCTCAAAATATTCCAGCTCAGAAAAGAGTCAGCAGTGTTGATATGACTCCTTGCAGAGCAGAGGTCAAGCCAGAGCAATTCCCATGGTGCTCTTTCACGTGTTGCTGGACCACATATTAACTCGTGCACTCCGTTTGTTTTGTAGTAGAGTTCACTGTTTATGCTTTTTACAGCCTTATTGCTGGGCTGAGCTGTACCAGCTGATGGGTTTCAGAAACTCGCTCAGTCTTTAGAGTCTGCAAAGCAGCTGATATGTAAACGCAAACACAGTGGACTTCATTAGAGATAGAGAATATATATTCCCATTTCTTTGATTTAAGGAGATAAAGCAGCTATATCACAGCTTATAAACAGAATGATGTGTTAAGTAAGGGTACTGTTCGATGGTGAAGGGACAAAGGGGGAACAAAGCAAATGACAAGATCTAGGACCTTTTAGCATTCAAGTAGAGTTTACATTTGCTTGTGTTAAAATAAATGTGGGAGTGCTGTGAGAAGAGGAGACGAAAGTAAGGGTCTCCTGGGTCTTGTCATTTTCACTAAACCATCTCTGAGTGAACTGGCTATCAGAGCACAAGCCAGTGAAAGTGAGACAAAAAAAAAACATGCAGAACATAGAGCAAACAGGCTCCCATGTCCAGAGAGAGAGCGTCCATATGTTGGGTCTTTCTCACAGACTGCCAGGTGGACGATGGGTAAACAAACTGTCTTCACTTCATTCACTTCCTTTGCCCTGTCCTGAGGGAGCCTTTGTTGTTTGTGAAGCAGAACCGTGCAGTCAGGAAATAGAGGAAATTCTGACACCCCAGTAATCCCAGGACTCCCCTGTCATTATTGGTGCAGATGTGTGTGTGATACTTATTTACTCTCACCTTCTGAATGTAAAATAACACTCTGCCACACTAGGCCACACTAGGTGCTCATGGACTAAACTTTGTCTAAACTGTGATGAAACCAGTGAAACCAGTCACATGCAAAGTGACTCAAATATACACAGCCAACACATCCTAGTTTTATGGTGTATGTTTCACAAACATTTCTGAGCTCTCCCATCCCTCTTATCTGCATAGACTATTTATTGATATGTTTTCTTCCAAGTGCACTCTAGTCAAGCTAAGAATAGCTCCATTGTATACTCAGGGAGGGGGGGGATGGGGGGATGGGGGGGGTGCATAAGGTCCAAGACTCGTGTGCAGCTCCAGAGCCCCCAAGTCCTCAGCTTCCCCTTCTGCACAAAGTTTGATGAGCACCAGTTTGTCTGTTTTATCAGTGCACTTGTCAAAGTCCTGATGGCTTTCAGCTTTCTTCAGTCTTCCCACGCATGGACCACGAATGTTCACTCGTTGCAAGGGTCAAAGCCTTATTGTTTACACAATCCAGCCAAAGAAGCTACGCAGTGTTTGGACAAACTTCCAAACACACTGTCTGGAGGTTTTCACTTTAATTGTCCATTTTTTGTACGGTGTACTCTGTGTGTGTGTGTGTGTGTGTGTGTGTGTGTGTGTGTGTGTGTGTGTGTGAGGATAAAAAAAAATGTGTCAGGTGCATTTTATTGTACATGTCCTTTATAAGGCTGTCATGGTTTGTGCATAGAAACCACAGAGAAAATTCATGGTCTTACAGAATTACTGGTTTTTGCTGTTTGACCTTAGTAGATTAATAGATTTTAAGAGTATTATAAATGTATTATAAGTCAAAGGATTAAAGGTTGAGAGAGACTGCAAAGATAGACTGCGCCATTGAAACATAAAACTGCAAGTTACTTGCAAAGTTATTTTTTCACGTGGGTTGTGCTTCAGCACTGCTCCTCTGCGCGGATGAATCTGATGGTTTGAAGTATACATATGAGTTGCGTATTAGCTCCAGTAATTGACAATGGAGGTGGTGGCGGATAAGGTTTTTTGGAGTAGAGGTGAGTTGCTCTCTCTAAAAGCTAGCAGAAGATTAGTGCAAGTTACCACACGGACCATAGCAAAAAAAAAAAAGAAAAAGAAAAAGAAAAAACATGGGAACAATGTTAACCCTCAACTGCTCAGTTGTATAAAAATTAGATAAATGTCTAAAAAAAAGTCTCTCTGGATAAGGATGTCTGCCAAATGATGTAAATGTACAATTGTGGCTTTTATAAAGACACATGTCAACATAGTCACTTGTGTGAAGTGTATAGTTTTGACATCCTGCCTGAAACAGAGGTCAGACTACTCATGGAGTCATTATTACATTTTTTTTTTTTTATTGCATTGTCCCATGTTTTAATGCATACAAAGCTCACTGCTGTTTGAACAGTCCAAAAAGGCTCTATCAATGTCCACTCACTGGCCACTTTACACCTGCTTATACACCTGATTTTTATGCAATTCTCCAATCACCTAAACATGTGGCAGCCGTACAACTCAAAAAATCAACAGTTCAAGAGTTTTCAGTTAATGTTTACATCAGACTGGATTACATGTTTACATGTCTATGACTTGAATGGGGCGTGGTTGTTGGTACCAGATGTGCTGGTTTGAGTATTTTAAAAAATGCTGGTCTCTAGAGTTTACAAAGAACAGTGTGTAAAACAAAAACAAAGAAACAGTCATTCAGTGGCAGTTCTGCTGCTGAAAACATCTTGAATGAGAGAAGTCAAATGGCGAAAATGGCCACACTGTTTTCAGCTGACAGGAAGGCTATACTGTAGTAACTCAAACAACCACTTTTTAAAAAAGTGGTGAGCAGAAAAGCACCTCATAATGCACAACATATTGAACCTTGAAGCAGATAGGCTACAACTACAGAACACCACATTAGTTTCCACTCCTGTCAGTCAAGATCCGAGGCCAGAGTGGGCACCAATTGAGCAACTGTGGACAACTGAAGACCGAAAAGATGTCATCTGGTCGGATTAATCTAGATGTTTAGCATCTAGATTAATCCAACCAGATGATTAATCACAAATTTGCATCAACAACAGAAATCTGTGGATCTATTCTGCCTTGTGTAAACAGTTCAGACCGGTGGTGGTGTAATGGTGTGGGAAATCTTTTCTTGGCACACATTGTGTCCAATACTACCTTATTAAGCATTGGTTGAATGCCACAGCCTGAGTATTGTTGCTGAGAACATGCTTCCTTTATTATGCCTACTTCCAGTATCATAATGAGTGCAATGTCACAAAGTCATCTCAAATTGGTTCCACGAACGTCTCAATGAGTTCAGTGTATTTCAATGGCCTCTGCAGTCTCCAGATCTGATTTCAATACAGCATTTTTGGGATATGGTAGAACGGGAATAATAAAGCCCTTATAAAGTGGCCAGTGAGTGTATATAAGAGTTGTGATGGATGTTAATGGTTAAACATGAAATGTTTACTTTTATTAATGCAGGTTAATGTAAGGATGAGTTTTGCAGTCTTTTACATTGTGTCAGTGACAGTTCACATGTAGTACAGCTGTGCTGGATTTCTCTGACCTAACATGATCTAGAACATGTCCATTTTGAGTCATTTCCAACTTAATTTTTTTAATCCTTTAACCAAACTATTTCCTCCAGTTATTCTTTTTCTGGATACTAACCACTCGGTCATAGTGATTTTCTTTATCAGTGTCACTTGGTGCCTTTAACAAGTTGTTTCAGCTAAGCAGAGTAGCTGATTTGTAAACTGGATAGGCCTTTAAGTGTCGGCTGCTCAGCTGTAAAACCTCACTGATTTAATATAGTATTTTAGTGTTTCCTTATTTCAATTTCTCCTGCAGGAAGAGAAGGGCATTTCCTGTGAACTGATTCAGCTGGACTTCCTCAAATGCAGTGTGGGATTTCCTTTCATG
This sequence comes from Ictalurus punctatus, assembly GCF_001660625.3. Taxonomy (NCBI): domain Eukaryota; kingdom Metazoa; phylum Chordata; class Actinopteri; order Siluriformes; family Ictaluridae; genus Ictalurus; species Ictalurus punctatus. Next base: position 8,405,597 of record NC_030418.2, on the reverse strand, counting down.
AGAGCCCAGACTAAGGTGGACACATAAGAGCCACTTCACCTAAGTAAAATAGATTGACTTATGCACCCTTTTTTATTAAGTAAAATATGTTGAATTGTATACCTATTTATTTATTACATCTTAATTAGTTTCCTTTAAGAGTGTTAAATGTAATAGATCTTTCAGTAGAAATTTATCAGGGATCTGTACTTCTGGTCTGTTTTTTAATGTGTCTATGTTCATTTTTCTTTTAGTACCATCTGTCTGTGCTTTTTGACACAAGTCATCTGTCTGGTGAAAATGAAACATTGCTATTTTTAGTACATGCCAAGAGGTGAGTTTTGATGTATATACTGTATATTTGTCATTTATTCACTGGTTTACCTTTGTACTTAACTGGTTGGATACCATATTTGGTCTTTTTAAGAAAAGTCTTGATTTTTTTTTAAAACAGCACTGCCCTGATGTGTTTTCTTTACTCATAGACACGTATTACACATTAAAAGAAACAAAAACAAAACTGAAATTAATTCCACCCCTAATGCATTTTTAAGAAGACTGAAGTACAGAAAGTTATTTAGTTAGACCTCACAGGCTGCTAGACTGAAAATACACAATGTATAGTGCTAATGTGTGATTGAACTTTGTTATTGACTGTCCTGTTACTCGCTGTGCCTTTGAATCTTGTTTGTGTAACTTAGCGCCAACCCAGAACATGAGAACAAATTACACGATAACACGTTGGAGCTGTCCATCCTGCTGATGCACGAAGTGGATACAGCTGTCACTGGGTAAGAGTTCAGTCTATCAGAGGTCTAAATACACTTCACATTAAACACAACTCACATTAAACACAACTCACATTAAACACACCTCATGTTAAACAACTCACATTAAACACAACTCACATTAAACGCACCTCACGTTAAACAACTCACATTAAACACAACTCACATTAAACGCACCTCACGTTAAACAACTCACATTAAACACAACTCACATTAAATAACTCACATTAAACACAACTCACATTAAATGCAACTCACATTAAACACAACTCACATTAAACACAACTCACATTAAACACAACTCACATTAAATACAACTCACATTAAACACAACTCACATTAAACACAACTCACATTATACCCAATTCATGTTAAACAACTCACATTAAACACAACTCACATTAAACAACTCACATTAAATGCAACTCACATTAAACAACTCACATTAAACACAACTCGCATTAAACATAACTCACATTGAAAAACTCACATTAAACAACTCACATTAAACACAACTCACATTAAACACAACTCACATTAAACACAACTCACATTATACCCAATTCATGTTAAACAACTCACATTAAACACAACTCACATTAAACAACTCACATTAAATGCAACTCACATTAAACAACTCACATTAAACACAACTCGCATTAAACATAACTCACATTGAAAAACTCACATTAAACAACTCACATTAAACACAACTCACATTAAACAACTCAAATTAAACAACTCACATTAAACACAACTCACATTAAACAACTCACATTAAACACAACTCACATTAAATAAGTCACATTAAACACAACTCACATTAAACACAAATCACATTAAACAACTCACATTAAACGCAACTCAATTTAAACGCAACTCACATTAAACAACTCACATTAAACGCAACTCAATTTAAACGCAACTCACATTAAACATAACTCACATTAAACACAACTCACATTAAACACAACTCAATTTAAACGCAACTCACATTAAATGCAACTCAATTTAAACGCAACTCAATTTAAACGCAACTCACATTAAACGCAACTCAATTTAAACGCAACTCACATTAAACAACTCCCATTAAACACAACTCACATTAAACAACTCACATTGAACAACTCACATTAAACACAACTCAATCTAAACGCAACTCACATTAAACACAACTCACATTTAACGCAACTCACATTAAACAAATCACATTAAACACAACTCACATCAAACACACAGCTACATGGCTAAACTAATGAATAGGCTATGCATACCTGTGTAATGCCAGTATCTGTTACAAACTACAAACCAATAATTCAAGTTTTAAATGGTTATTTTATACTCTTAATGTGTAAAACCTGGACAAAGCATGCTATCTTTTGCATATTAATGTGGCCATTTTTGTCCCATGACAAGCTTTACATTTTCCTTTGAACATCTTGAACGGTAACAGTGTTCAGTGTTAATTATTACTGTACATGATTGTGCACTGCAAACACACCATGCAGCTGAACACTGGCTGAGCAGCTGTTCTGTTTTTATAACACAGCTGGTTGTAATGCTAGGGATTTTCAAAATAAGACAGGTTTAAATCACTCCTGTTTCAAATAGAGGCTTAAACGTGAATATAAACAGTTATGTTCTGCAGGTTGTCCCTCAGCTGCTATTGGTTTTGGATGAAAATTTCTAAGACTTCGCTCCACTATAGAGACATTGTTATTGCTATAGAATTTTTTGTTTTGTTTTTCAGCACGTTTATGTTATATATATATATATATATATATATATATATATATATATATATATATATATATATATATATATACAGTGAGGGAAAAAAGTATTTGATCCCCTGCTGATTTTGTACGTTTGCCCACTGACAAAGAAATGATCATTCTATAATTTTAATGGTAGTTGTATTTGAACAGTGAGAGACAGAATAACAACAAAAAAATCCAGAAAAACGCATGTCAAAAATGTTATAAATTGATTTGCATTTTAATGAGGGAAATAAGTATTTGACCCCTCTGCAAAACATGACTTAGTACTTGGTTTAAAAACCCTTGTTGGCAATCACAGAGGTCAGACGTTTCTTGTAGTTGGCCACCAGGTTTGCACACATCTCAGGAGGGATTTTGTCCCACTCCTCTTTGCAGATCTTCTCCAAATCATTAAGGTTTCGAGGCTGACGTTTGGCAACTCGAACCTTCAGCTCTCTCCACAGATTTTCTATGGGATTTAGGTCTGGAGACTGCCTAGGTCACTCCAGGACCTTAATGTGCTTCTTCTTGAGCCACTCCTTTGTTGCCTTGGCCGTGTGTTTTGGGTCATTGTCATGCTGGAATATCCATCCACGACCCATTTTCAATGCCCTGTCTGAGGGAAGGAGGTTTTCACCCAAGATTTGACAGTACATGGCCCCGTCCATCGTCCCTTTGATGCGGTTTGTCCTGTCCCCTTAGCAGAAAAAAAACCCCAAAGCATAATGTTTTCACCTCCATGTTTGACAGTGAGGATGGTGTTCCAGGGGTCATAGGCAGCATTCCTCCTCTTCCAAACACGGCGAGTTGAGTTGATGTCAAAGAGCTCCATTTTGGTCTCATCTGACCTCAACACTTTCACCCAGTTGTCCTCTGAATCATTCAGATGTTCATTGGCAGACTTCAGCGGGCATGTATATGTGCTTTCTTGAGCAGCGGACCTTGCGCGCGCTGCAGGATTTCAGTCCTTCGCGGCGTAGTGTGTTACCAATTGTTTTCTTGGTTACTATGGTCCCAGCTGCCTTGAGATCATTGACAAGATCCTCCCGTGTAGTTCTGGGCTGATTCCTCACTGTTCTCATGATCAATGCAACTCCACGAGGTGAGATCTTGCATGGAGCCTCAGGCTGAGGGAGATTGACAGTTCTTTTGTGCTCCTTCCATTTGCGAATAATCGCACCAACTGTTGTCCCCTTCTCACCAAGCTGCTTGGCAATGGTCTTGTAGCCCATTCCAGACTTGTGTAGGTCTCCAATCTTGTCCCTGACATCCTTGGAGAGCACTTTGGTCTTGGCCATGGTGGAGAGTTTGGAATCTGATTGATTGATTGCTTCTGTGGACAAGTGTCTTTTATACAGGTAACAAACTGATATTAGGAGCACTCCCTTTAACAGTGTGCTCCTAATCTCAGCTCGTTACCTGTATAAAAGACACCTGGGAGCCAGAAATCTTTCTGATTGAGAGGGGGTCAAATACTTTTTTCCCTCATTAAAATGCAAATTAATTTATAAAATTTTTGACATGCGTTTTTCTGGATTTTTTTGTTGTCATTCTGTCTCTCACTGTTCAAATACAACTACCATTAAAATTATAGACTGATCATTTCTTTGTCAGTGGGCAAACGTACAAAATCAGCAGGGGATCAAATACTTTTTTCCCTCACTGTATATATATATATATATATGAATAGATAAAAATCCATATATATCCTATTTTCATCTTTTTTTTTTGTATATAACCACAAACAATACAATTTTTTATTGTGCTTCATGTTTCAGTGATGTTTTGTGTCACTGTTAAAATGTCAATGTCAACCTTTTTATTAGATAAAAACAGATACCTAATATCTACCCCTGTCTCCACAGTGTGGTTACTCCTTCCTCATTCGTGTATGGAAATTCTGTTGACTCTTCTCACTTTGTTAAACTGGAGGACTTGGAGTGCAACTTCCAGCCTCTCAACTTTACCTTCCAGGTTTGCAAGAATTTAATTATTAGATAGCCAGGAAACTGCAAAGCTGCAAATAGTAGATTTTCTTGCATATTCTAAAGTTTAAAACAACAACAACAAAAAAATTAATTGAAGGGATCTACAGTGACTTTTTGAAACAGTACCATATCATGGTGCTCATGATGATATCTAAAATACAAATAGTTGAAGCTGGACTTCTGCGTGTATCCACTTCTCCAATGTTGTTATTTTAGGTGATAAATAATGGGCCAAGCAGACTGCCAGGCTCAACTGTGGACATAAGGATACCTAACACACTGGTGGCAAATGGAGCCGACATGTTCCACATCATAGACACACATGTGAGTACATCTTTTATGCTGTAACGTTTATATGTCAAAAATGACATTTTACAATTATGTAGTCTGTACAGACATTTGAAAATTAAATTACTTTGGTCTTTTGTAATTGTGATTTCTATTTCATGTCAGCACTGTGACTTATATTTATCTTTGGGTCCATTAGGTCCATTAGTGAAATCAGATTCAGCTGAGCACTTGCCTTCGTCTGTACTTCAAAAATGTGATGATTGTCAGTGTAGCCCAAATATTTATCATTAAGTATGTCACCGCTATTACATAATCATCGTTTAATTTCACAATCATATGTATCAGTATAAAATTAAAAGCCAATTACACAGAATGTGTCAACAAACACAAGGTTCCCTTGCTATGTAAGACAGGCAGGCAAAGATTTAACTTGGTTACATGTTCAATGCGCCCCAGCCCCTGGTTCAGTCCTCGGGTTGCTGTCTATGTGCACAATTTTTTCTCCCGCAAATTTCCTCCCTAATATATTCATAGCCAATTCCGACCCATCGGGCATCTCTCCACTATCACACAACTATCTGCAGTATCTGCCCCCCATGCTCACGATTGGTCAGTGCCGCTGTTATTGACAGGGGAGAGAGTGACTGTCACCCCTCCCTCCCTGAGAGCACGGCCATGAATGGCTGTGGCATCATCAGGATTCAATCTCTGGCCGATAAGGCGAACACTTTTCTGTTGCACCACACAGAAGCTAAGGTCTATCTGCGCTATTATTATGCTTTTAAAAGTGATATAGGGTCAGTAGAAAAGACAATTAAGTTGTGATTTGCACAATTTTAAATAAGTATAAAGATATGAGCAGCTTTTAGCTGCAGTACATTTTGGTCCCTTTGAGAGACAATGATTTTCACACTGCTTTGCCAGTGCTGCTTGGTGATTTCTGACAGTTCAGCAGAGTCATCACTCTCAGTTAATAAAACAGCAAGTGCCTCAAGTAATACTACATAATACTTGTAAATCCCACTCTTATTTTAAATGGAGTAATGAAAGACTAACTTTGAATAAGACCCTTTGCAGGGTTATGTTGGAATGTCGTGATCAGCCTGTTAAAAGTACGCTATACCCAGAGTGGTAAAGGACATTGCAGCAATTCTAAGAGACGTGAGTTCAGGTTAAAAGCAAATATGTGAAAAGGTGAAAAGAAAGCTTACTATGTAATAGAGGTATGATGTGGTACTGATGTGCAGTAACCAAATTCTCAAGTTTTTCATTTTGGGCTGAATGAGGAATATGATATATTTGGGAACATGACGGATTAAGCACGCAGCACACTAGGGAGTATGTCTCATTATAGGTTGAGACATACCAGATCGGTCATTTATCTCTCCTTGAAACATACCAATAGGAACTCCAAGTTCAGACAAGACTTGCAGAGCCTTAAAACGTGGCAAACGGACCCAATTTATAAGCCAGCTTTCATCCTCCAAAAAAATCACGCCAATCTCTAAATATCTGTTCACTCCTATTTGCTAAATCTTTCCATAAAAATCCATTCTACCATATGCACCAGCCTGGTTTATAGCTACCATATGCACAGACCAGCCTGCCCTCCCTTTATACTGTGGCATCTCTTTATCTTTTGTATATTTCATTTCTTTAATGTGGGTTTTAAAACAATATAACATTTGCATATGCAATCAAGGTTTACATTCGTTAGTCTTCTTATGCTTACATTTGCATATATTCAGGACCACGAGTAGGATATGAACGTATTTTTCAGAATTTACCAGATTTTCATGACTACTAAATTTCGTGTGCAAATGCTTGTATGAACGATTTATGAATAAATAAGCAAATGTTTGTATCTAGCTTGATACCTGAGGCCCAGTGTATAGAAGCTGAGATTTCAGCTTTAATTAAAGTTAAATGTGACTGTGACCTGTTTTTAATTGGTCAGTCAGCATCTAACATATTTTAAATTGCTTTTGGTTTGGTTTTAAAATGATGTCTCTAATTGACATTTTGACACTTTAATTCCTGGTGTGCCATTGAATGGTATTTTAAAAAAAAAACACTGCCCTCTGATGAAGCTGTGTTTTAATTTAATGTGTTCCTGTTCATTAAAGACAGTCTTTCTTTAATTGGATTGTTGGCAATGGAATGAGTGATTGTGAGGTTGTAAAACTGCCATTTGTGGACTGGCACAGTACAGTGACAGCACTGTGGGGGGCATGAGAGCAAAACAATGGGGAAGCCATTAGACATTTCCACAGATGGTAGCCCCTTGTCTGGCCGGAGAGGACAGATGTGAAAAAGGCTAAAGGGGGAAGAGCTGCAAGGGGACATTGGTGTGAGGTGGAGGTTAAGTAATAAATCACTTGAAATGAGGAAACCTGCCTCTGAACTCTTACTGATTGACCACTCTTTTATCTCTTAAATCACCCAGTAGGTCAAAGTTCATCCATGTAGATTAAGGATGGCTATCCCAGCACATCTCAGACTCATAGGATACATCAAACATCTTCATAAAAGCACTCTGAAACTGGATACTGCAATGGAATGATGTAGTGTATGCCAAACCTAGACTTATACATTTATGCTGTAAAAATTTAAATTACAAGGTAAAAATAATGGAATACACCATGGTTTCCTGCAGCATCCATTGAAGGAAGCAGCCGACACTCTTTGCCTCAGGCCTTCAGCTGCTTATAAAGCATTTCAGTAAGAGAAACGCTCACAAGAAAGTCCTATTTCACAGAGATTACAATGTATGCAGCTATTCAGAGTGCACTCGTAAGCCATATTCACAATAAAAACTCAGCACAATATCAGTGCATCAGTAATGTTCAGACTTTGCATCGTTCAAACTTCCAGCCTTCAGTAGGTATTTAAACAGGATCAGGATACAGGCATTCACAATCGAAAGATATAAAATACGAAGATATGAAAGTCCCATTGCACTTGTTTTTGTTCCTGTTGTCACTTCACTCTGCTAATGTTGTAATCCTTGCCTGTTCACACATGAGATCATTTCCCAGCAATTCTACCAGGTCTATTCCTGCGTCAGTTTTCCCAGGCTTTCGACTCGGATTGTATGCACGCTTAAACCCTTTCCTGATAAATAGCTGTTAGTCCTGGGTAAGTGTGTGAAAGTCTCTTGTGGTGTTCTCCAGGTAGGTGAGGGCAGAGGGAACTGTACATGGCACAGAAACCCTACACCATGCATCATCATCCAGGAGAGAGAGAATATTTTCCATACCATCTTTGCATTCTTCACCAAGTCTGGCAGGAAGGTCTTGGTAAGCCATGAATGACCTTTCCTCTTCCTGAAAAGTCAACGTTCTATTGAATGTTTTTCAAAATTGTGTTTAGAGATATTTATTTACCCTGCTATATGGTTTCCATGAACGACATATAAATTTAAGACCTTGTTACTTTTAAACTACCATATTATATAGTAACCCCGCCCTCTCAACTGCAGTCATTGTGTTGAGCAGTGTGTGTGTGTGTAATATGATGATGGTGTCCTCTGTCTACAGGACTGTGACCGGCCAGGAAGAGCCTGTCTAACCATTTCCTGTAGCTTAGGATCCCAAGCTAAAGACGAAGCTGCACTTATTGATGTGCAAATGCTACTGAACACTGAAACACTTAAGAAAGTAAGATCTTCCTTGACCAATAATAATCAGTATGTTCGCCACACAAAAAATTGCAAACGTATAATAGTCTTCTGTGAGAAATTTAAATCAACCCCATATCGTAATGTATATTAGAGTGGATTGGCCAGGTTTCTATAAAAATAGGAATAAATGTGTCCCAAATTTTTATGTTTAATACAGGACAGCTCCTCGGTTATTCAGTTTGTGACACGAAGTCATGTCCAAGTGGACAGCCGGGCTATGGAGGTGTCCAGCGGCCTACCAGAGGACATTTCTGTGAGTAGCACTCTATTATCAGTTCTATTTTAAAAATGTTATAGCTAGCATTATGTCAAGGCAGTCCATTTATACTTTGCACACTTACTGAATTGCTTGCTGTGTGACATTGAAGAGAAAGCTCACTCTGGAAATTTGGGTCATGACCCAGGTGCTCCAACACACTCTGAAGCTCTAAGCACAATGAGATTGAGGTTAAGAGCCTCCCCCATCCCAACCCCAACCTCTAAAATTGTTCTCAGATACACAAGCCTAGCCTTTCTCTTTTGCTGGTTGATGGCTGGTCCCAGTAGAACTTGCGATATAGTGGTAGTGGCGGTATGATTGCCCTGGAGCACCTTACATCTCTCAGCTGATTGAGTTGCTGAGCCAGTCATGGACCCCCTAACCCCCGCACTACCAAACAAGAAGTAATTCAGGATAGTACTAATAAAAAGGGCCTGTGTCCTGCCCCTGTTCCCCAGCTGTAAGTAAGTAGATGATCATGCCCCTCTGTCCAAAGGTGTTTTTGTTTTCCATTAAAGTGAGTGGATCTTTAGAAATCAGATCCGCTGAACATATGTATTCTATACCTCAATTAGCTGTGTTCAAGTGCACCAGTTGTTTTAAAATCCCCAGTTTATCTTAGCTTCATTTTAGTGTCTAATTATCTTTGTATTTTTATAAAAAAAAAATTTAAACAAAATGACACTGTGATTAAGATTGTGGAACTTTGGCTGGATTTCTGGGTACCATTTGCTTTGTGCTAGATAGCCAGGCCCCCACTAAAGACTCTTGGCTAGGAGTTGTTGAATAGTAGGGAGGAGACTGGGAGGTGGTGGGGCAGAAACATCATCACTAACAGAGAAAGATGGAAGAGTTGGGAATTTATAGGAAGTAAACTAGGAAGAAGGTGGAGGCCTGGTCTTTCCACCCATGAAATTCTTCATTGAATAGTGTACCTTGACCAACTGTAGGGATTTATATTTTTCAAGCCATTGTATCCAATTTTCACAAGCCATGCAGCATTAAAGTAAACTGGCAACAGTGCTTTGTACTCATTAGCGATGTGGAAATTTGGCCAGCAGTATTGTGGCTCAGGGTTGGATTTAAAACTCTATTTTTGTTACCTCACTTCAGGTTAATTTCTTCTAGATTTTAAGGTTATAGACCATATATTGTGTGTAAGTAGTAAATTATGAGAGAGAGAGAGAGAGAGAGAAAGAGATAGAATGAGTAGCCTTGAGGATGAGTATGCTATAATAATTATGTGCAGTATTTATGAAAAACTAGTATGACACTAATATACAGTATACTATGGAACTAATATACAGTTCCCTTCAATTATTAGTGTTTTTTCCCCTAAGTAATACACTATAACACAATGGCTTTCTTCATATCTCTTGATAGGTAAAGTTGTATAGATGAGCTGATAAAAGATACGTTTATGCTGTGCATTTATAGATTATCATATAATAATATTTTATAAACATTAAATATGTTTTCACATTTAAGGAATGTATTAAAACCAGGCAACCATGCAATACATGATCCAGACACTTCATTCTGAACACATGACTATGGTCTGCAGTGAAATCCAAATATCAGATATTTTATCTTAATTAAAAACTAACTGTGACTGTCTCAGGTTGTGATTGGCTTTTGTTCTTAGATATACAATGTGTCTATTAAAGGAATATGTGTGAGACTTTGCGAATATGTTTGTCTAATCTTCCTTTGTTACGTTACAGCTGGTGTTTGAGGCTCTGCACAGTCAGGAGCCCAGGGGTTATGTGGTGGGATGGATCATTGCCATCAGTCTGCTAGTGGGGATCCTCATCTTCCTCCTGCTGGCTGTGCTTCTCTGGAAGGTATTGTTGTAACCTATAAAAACCCAAATGATTGACTAAGAGCAAACAGTCTTGTGACTCTGGGCTTTAGTCATAGTCATGGCTATGCTGCTTCACCCTTTACCTCCTGACCAGGAGACCCTGTACATTCACAATGCTAGATTGTTTAAATGATTCAACCTGAATTAAATTGCACTGCAATAACTCAGGCAGAAGCAGAAGCTCTCAGATATATTGGGGAAACTGTTCAGTCAGTGCAAAAGAAGCTTACCTCATTTGTGCTAAGAGTCATTTCTATGGGCTCAGTTGCTTTCACAATGTTATAATAATGATGTGGCATTAAATCATGCTACATACTCGCATGTTTCTCTCTAAGATGATTTAAAGGCATTCTTCCAGCATATTACAGTCCCGGTACATTAACAGACAGTGTGGGAATCTTGGATTCCTTTTTATAAGCATCACAAGCCCCGAAGGGCATCTTGTGAAGGGCTGCTTTTGTTGGACAAAATAGCCTAAGGGGCCATCTGAGAGATCCCATCCTGTCATTGCAAAAATGAAAAGGACAAAAGCAAGTGTTCACATCAATTTACAGCATCTCTAAAGAGACGTAGCAATGAAACTGATTTTAAGTTCCCTACAAATTCTTACTTCTTCCATTTTCCACTGGGAAAAACACAACAAAATCTTGGAATGTTGGTACAGGGATACATTTCCCTCCCATTCCCCAACACCCTGAATCTGCCAAAACAAACCCCTTTTACAAGAGCTGCACATATGCAGCATGGAGAAAATTCAGGAAATGCCTGAGGAGAACGGAGGTCTAGATCAATAAATAGCGCTCAAAGCAAAGACAAATCCATTGAGTCACCCAAAAAGGAACATCATTTTTACTGCTCTGACAGTTACTGACCTTCACAGCGGTTTATTTATCTTTCTGATCATACAGTATAAAGATACAGACTGCATGTCTATCACTCCATCTGTTTAATAAATGTACCCCTGAAATATTGTAAATGAACATGTTTGGCAGGGCAGTTAAGGGTTTTCTGGGGGGCCTTGGAGTCAAGGAAACAAGGCTGTGTCCCTGTCCCAAACGGCACCCTTGTCGTCTCACGGTTCTCATTTGCACAAGGTTGTAGGGTGGTGGCCTATTTTTCATTTCTCAGGGCTTCAAAATGGTGCTCATGAGCATCCGGTATGCAGTGCTCTTTAACGAAATGTGCATTGAAACGGACTCGGCAGCAGTCTCGTACCCAAAATTCCATGAGATTGTTAGCAAAGACCAGTCATACAGTAGCAAGAGGAATAAAACGAGAGACAAAGACCTCCAAAATGAAGTCATCGTGTGTTGATATTAATTAAACTTGTCATTAATCAGCATTGCAGCTTTTGTGAAACCCAGAATAACTGATTAAACCAAATATGATTCATTATCTAATCTAGATAATTGCCTTATGAATGTTTATAGCATGCACATCATTTTATATAGAGCTACTGTACTGCCTGCAGTCACCATGGTACCTCATTTGAATTTGTCAGAGTGTTCTTGTACAATATTATTTTGGTAAAGGGACTGACAAAAAGTTAATGAACCCCATTCTTCTTCAGAGTTGACCTTTTCACTGGCTATTGTGCTGTAACCAATTACTTGATTATCAGGATATTTCAGCACAAAACCTTGTTGCCCCTGCCAGAAGGTTCAGACTTGGACGTAGATAGAGATTTCAGCAAGATGATAAGGCAAACATACTTCCCATGACCATCTCAGTCTCCAGAATTAAACCCCAGTGAAAATCTGTTGGAAAAAGGAAGTCCATGTGCAGAAACCTAAGAATACAAAGGCACTTAAGATAGTCTGCATATAGGAAAAGACCAAAATCCTTTACATGTGTAATTGTACATTGTTACTATACTTAAGTATTATTTTGGCATATTTATACTTTGCTTGAGTATTATTGAAATTGAATACATGTAGTCTTAAGTACATTTCCAGGAAAAACAATTTTACTTTTTACTCCTTACATTTTTATTTAGACCTTCAATTTACACATTAGAAATCCTGAAGGTCTCTTCTCTTATCCAGCCAATGATGCGGCACATCACTAGAATGGACTCAGTTTAGGATCCAATCAAGTTCATTAGTGTAGAAAAAAATTATTACGAATCATGCCAATTTGCTATAGGCATTGTGTTGACCTTCTCATGTTACACAGTGTAGTTAGCTTTCTGTGTCCATTTGAAAATGGATAAGCCACCAGACTGCAGTGTTGAACCTGAGGATAAACGCCCCTGGACTTACCCCTGGAATGTTTGAATAGGCTGGAGTAAATAAAGACTCGTATAAAATGAGTCTCGTATAAAATGTCTCCTTTATCTCCATAGAAGGCATGAACTTCATAGAATTTGAAAAAGCATGTTGAGGTTTACATTTGGTTAATTTGCTCTTTGCTATATTTAATTCATCCTGTTTTCTAGGCAAAACTGTGTAGTTGTGTAATTCAAAACAAAAATCATCTTCTACAGTTTTAGTATTGAAAGTTGCATTTTGCATGAAAACAGGACAATAACATAATTTTATCAGTTAAAACAATTTACCTTTTACTTGAGGACATTTAAAACATTTTTTTTATTTCCACATTTTTTGAGTAAGAGTTTGACACATTATCTATACTTCATTAAGTATAATTACTTTATATATTTATACTTTATGCTTAAAATATCACTTATTGTATATTTATTATTAATGAATTTGGCTCATTGTCATCAAGGGTTCTAATAATTCTGGAGGGCACTGTAACTAACTAGGTGAATGCTAATGTTCTCAAGTTGTTGAAATTATTAGTTACTAAGAAAACCAAAAAAAATCCCGAGCAGCAGGGATAAGTGTAGCCTGAATGGTGTTTGTGTTTCAGGCCTTTTACTTCAGGAAAAACTGAGTGTAAACACTTGTGCTCACTAAATCCAGCTTGTATGAATTCAGACCAGCTTCTCCTCTTGCAACCATGACACGCAGATGCTATGCGAGTAACAGTGCCCTTTGTGGAGAATCTTGCACCTGCTAAACATTAGAGCGTGTGCGTCTGCACATGAGTAAATATTTAGTTGGATTCCATTTATTTAGAAGATGTCCTTCATATCTAACAAAAGCTTCAAATGCTACTAACGCAAAGAATTATTTTAAATACAGTTTATTTCATCATTAACCTGTTTTTAATGTTTTATAGTTAATTGTAAACATGGACTGCGTTGGAGAATCAATGAACTTAGAAGCTTTAAGAAGAAATGTAAACAATTAACTTTCAGTAGAAACCTTTGCTCTTATACACTAACAGTGGGTTTTTCTCTTCACGTCTCTGTTTTGTGAGCGTAGAAGTAGAATTTAAGTCAAGAAACTGTCACACTTATGCTATAGGCTGTCTAGTGAATTTTTAGAGTAACCCCTTTGTTCAGCTGTGTTTGATACTGTACAGCAGGTGCGTTTCCTGTCACCAACAAGGCACACACAGAAGAGATAATATCATTAACCAGGGTTGCCAGGTTAATGGGATTGGGCACTGGATAAGGGAGAGACTTTTAGACAAACTATATGCACTTAATTGATAAGATTTAAGTTTCGTTATTTGCTATAAAACAAGATCTTGGTGGCCACTGAGTATTTTAAATTAGCCCAGTCTGCAAACCCCATAAACTATCCTATCTACTGCTCCTCTCCAGCATGATTCATGCCCCAGTGGACCTCTAGTAGTGTTCATTGCGGTTCCCATTTTTGACCACTTTAATAATTCTCAGTTCAGTGGGGCAATGAGCGCGCTGTGAGCCCACAATTTCACAACATCTAGAAAGCCAAGCAAATCAGTTGAACATGTGTCAAGATTTTCAAGTCATTGGTCACTGAAATGAGGTATTTAATATTTCAGTGTCATTTAAAATGTATGGAATTGTGAATGGGGACATTACGTATGAAGCTTATGATTTGTTGAGTGGCTGACTTATCTAGTGAGGCTCTGCCCCAACTACCCCTATGGATGAGCTGTCACTGGAGAGTGGCCATCATTAAGGCCATATAAATGTAAGTTACTGTGAATAAATGTAAACAATAAGCAACAATTGTAATTTATTATTATACAAAAGTACAAGGCAGTCAAGTATTCACCGATTTATAGTTGTACAGTATTATTCATTATCTATAACTTGTAGTTGAAAAAAATTAACTAAATTAGTAAATAAGTTGTTATGTAGTAATTATGCAGTGTTACACCATGATCCATCTCATCACAGGGCTTGTGTAAAGTTTGGCAGTAAAAAGTTATTAATTAGTTTTCTCTTAGCTGTATGATAGAAATTGAGCCATATTTTGGAGAATGTCACAATATGTCACATACTGACATGCTTGTTCTTTTTCTTTTTTTGTTGTCAGATGGGATTTTTCAGGCGGCATTACCGAGAGATAATAGAGGCAGAAAAGAACAGGAAAGACAGCGATGAGAGCTGGGATTGGGTTCAGAAGAGTGAATGAGAGCCTGGGGTTGTTTCAGATGACCCACTAAGCTGCTACCTTCACCACGGCCATGTCCTTAGACTCAAACCATCCAGTCTTCCATATGTGGAAGAGATGAATATTCTCCAAATTTTTCGGAGCCTTGACACTTTTTTTCTGTAGGTAGAAATGGATATTTGGCATGACAACGTGGTTCACCAGTTATGACTCATAGTGGAATTCCATATGATCCCAGCAGAGGTGGCCGTCTGCCAGTTGGAGCGGAAGGAAAGAAACGAAGACTTCCACCAAAGGATATGGATATTGTGTCAAAACTAGCAGATCATAAAAACCCTCAGGGTGCTGTATAAGAGCAAAGAGCTATTTTTTTTTTTTAACATGTCTTCATGTATGTTGTATAAATGAGAGCTTCAGGAGGGCTTATAGATTTTTGGCCTTCAAACATATATTTTTGATATTGATGTTTGAAAGCACTGATTACTGATACATGCTGAAGACTTGATACTCTTCATGTAAAGATCAATGTTCCAGGAAGAACATATAATATTATGAAAAGTTGGAAACATCCTGTAAATGAAGGGTTGTACCTCTGCTTCTTTTCATTTCACATCCATGCAGTTTGTGAAAGATATGTTTTCGTTTTTGCTTTTGGTTGTTTATCAGTTAAAAGAAACAGAAAGGCAAGTCAGTGCAAGTTACCAAATCTTTAATCATTCACATTTGCACTGGATAATACTCCATTTTATAAGCGATATGAACGATTCTGTGTAGTCCCTTTAGCCCCACATCCCTTCTTTTATTTCTTTTGAAAGTAAACAATAGCATAAATTGTCCGCCAAAGAGTATAATATGCGGTATCTTGATTCCAGCCTTTGCACGCATCGTTTTCTTAAAGCTTTCACTGTTTTTGTAGTGTAATTATTCTTAGCCTCTGGTTAAATATTGCACATAAAGATAAGTCAGAATGTGTTACACTTCATGACTGGGCCTAAGCTCACTCTTTGGGGATTTTGGGAAAAGTTTTATGTCAACACATTGGAATGCTGAAAAGCTCCCTCATAACTCAAGAGCACATCAGTTATAAAGCAAAGCCCCAATCCAAGCAGTCAGAGGTGTGCAGTCACATCTTTCAGAACTATTTTTATTCAAGATCATTGGCCAATGAAGCATAACTATCAAATGCAGCATTAAAACAGAACATAATGAATATAGAAACTATTAAAATCCATCATCATGTTCTGGTTTCTGGTGTGAGGGCCTAAACCAGTGAGCAAATTGTAGCCATTGTTTTCTAATTTTCCTTCGATTTTGACCCATAATCTTTATCATACACTGAATCTACAACTTGTCACATGTATCGTTTTTGTTTGAACGGAAAAAATTATGTTTATTAATAATATAAATATTTGTTAAAAACAGAGATGCCACCTGGCTAAGAATTTTTTATTAGCTCTGTAATTCACTGAGCTTTTATGCCAAAGTCAGCAAATTTTCCAGTTACTTCATTGCTTATAATTTAAATTAGCTAATTTTACTGATATCTGAGAAACTGGTGTGAAGAAAATTGCTTGTATGTTGTATGAATGATCCATTATGTCACTGGCTTGGCATTTCTCCTCTGCACCTGGCAAAGTTTTTTTTATTTTTTATTTTATTTTTATTTTTTTTTGCATGGACGTGCATCTGAGAGAGAAATACTTGACATTAAGTAGGTATTTAAGTGTTGTACATTAACTGTGAGCGTTTTAACAGTATTATTATTATTATCACTTTTTTTTTTAAATAAACTACTGTCACAGATTTTCATTTTTTTTAAATGCAGTGAAGTCTATATTGTACAAGTTATGCGAGTTGTTTAGGTTGTATATTTGTTGATTTTTCCATTTTAAAATTAAAGTTCACAATTTGATGTTTTTTTGTGTACCTCAAATGTGTGAACTCTTTACTGAGTTTTGTAGCAATATCGCCATCTAGTGCTTTCTAAGTTGCAATGGACATTTTTTTTCTCAGAAAAGTCTTTTTAAACATAAAGCCAAAGCCTTCTGAATTCATGTTAGTAATAAAGCATAACTCCAGAATGAACATGATAAGAACTAGAACTACACTATCATTTAGTACAAAACTAAACTTTAAGGTTTCAAGGCTTATTGTCATTGACCATGAAACTGCAGCTGCATCCGATGTTGTACGCACAAGTAAAAAAACAAGTACTAACATCCTCCCATCCACCCCCAAAGTGACATTTAACATACTGTACACACAAACATGCAAGAACAGACAAGTGCTCCCATCCTACCCTTCCCACATGTATTAGTTATTACACAAATACTTATTTATGCATACATTTTAATTATTGCACATACTGAAGTTATTGCACAATTTCTGGTTCTTGCACATATTGTAATTTTCAGACATATAGTTATTGCAAAGTTATTACATGTAAAGTAGTTGTCCTGAAAACCATCCTATTACTTAAAATACGATTTAAACCTAAACTACATATTTGTTTTTACCTGCATGTAACTGCAGTTTGTTTAAAAAAAATGTATACCCACTGCACTAAAATGACATAATACCTTATAATCATCTAAGTATTTACTGAGGTCATCGTTTGGCTCAGATGACACCTGTTGCTATTAGACACAAGAGAGCCAATCAGAGAGCTTTGCCAGCAAACTACATTAATAATTTGTTGCTTCTGTGTTGCTGGTGGTTACAAGGAGCTGCTACAACACCAGGTAATTACAGAAGTATTTTTATTATTATGGACAATTTCCCAGTTTTTAAGAGCAAGACAATTTCAGTCTATTTTCTCAGTTTGTGACACGTTTATAAGGAATGCTTTTAAGTGTTTTAAATATCACAAGGCCAACAGAACAGGTTTGCTCAGTATACAAACTTTATATACATGCTATGTTATTCATGATGTCATATGCACCTCTGTGTGTGTGTGTGTGTGTGTGTGTGTGTGTGTGTGTGTGTGTGTGTGTGTGTGTTATTGTAATATGCTTTAATATGCCGCTAATATGAGATTTTATTTTCCTTATAAGTGATGGCATCCCTAGTAGAAGACGGCTTAATAAAAACAAGTTTGATTGAGCAGGTTGTCGCCCCTATCGCCGCTCACATTTGTTACCTCACGCTGCTGTCTGAGACTGATGACAAGACAGAACAGTTCATACAGCTGGAGGCTTCAGCTCATGCTGTAGCCAAGGCCTCCAGGAACATGGCTGATGTAGCATCAAGGTCAGTTAAAGTCACGAGGATTAACTCAACAGAAACAGATCAACGGAATTAACTGGCCATGTTGAAAATGGTGTACTATGCATATGGACTATTCAAAATACACACACACTTTGTATTAGGAACACCTAGCTTGTCATTCAGACTATTATGTAGCACCCGCATAATGCATGAACTCATAAACTGATACAGGTCAAGAGCTTCAGGTCATTTTCCCATCAAACACCAGAATGGAGACAATATCAATGACTTGGGCTGGATTTCAGAAACTGAGGATTTTCTGGTATTTGCACATACAACAGTCTTTAGAGTTTACACAGAATGGTATGAATAAAACATCCAATGAGCGAGATTTCTGCAGGTGCAAACACTTTGTTGATGAAAGAGGTCAGAAGAGAATGGCCAAATTGATTTGCGCTAATAGGAAGGCTACTCTTATTCAAATAAGCACTCTTTACAATCATGGTGAGCTGAAAAGCATCTCAGAAAACACAGTACATCAAACCTTTCAGGCAGATGGGCTACAACAACAGATGACTACATAAGGCTCCACTTCTGTCAGCCAAGAATAGGAATCTGAGACTACAGCGGGAACAGGCTCACTAAAACTGGTCAGTTGAAGATTGGATAAACTTCGCATAGTCTGAAGAATCTCAATTTCTGCTGTGACATGCAGATGGTTGGATCAGAATTTGGCATCAACAGTTTGAATCCATGAACCCAATCTACCTTGTGTCAAGAGTTCAGGCTGGTGGTGGTAGTTTTATGATGGCGTGATAAATGTATTCCTGGCACACATTGGGCCCCTTAATATCAATCTAGTATCATTTGAATGCTGCAGATTATCTGAGGATTGTTGCTGACCATGTGTATCTCTTTATGGCCACAATTTACCCATCTCATAATGGCTACTTCCAGCATGATAATGCAACATGTCACAAAGCAGAAGTTGTCTCCAGCTGGTTCAATGAACATGACAATTTGTTTGGTGTACTTCAATGGTCTCCCCATTCACCAGGTCTGAATCCAATAGAGCACCATTGGGATGTAGTAGAATAGGAGATTCACAGTATGAATGTGCAGCTGACAAATTGATTTGATGAACTATTATATGAACCAGACATGTGGACCAGAACATGGACCAGAATCTCAAAGGAATCTTTCCAACAGCTTGTGGAATCAATGCCATAAAGATTTGAGGCTTTTCTGGGATTTAAAAAAAGAATCAGTACACGATAGATTTTCCAGTCCAGGAAAGATACTCAAAGCCAAATTTCCAATAAGATAGCCAAAGTGTTTGTTGCATTTGACTATATCCCACATTGCAATGTGGTCATTTTCAAAATAAAAGCAGGAAAACTGTGGTGAAGAAGGTAACCTTAAAGCCCTTGGTTATACTGTACTGTGTTTTCATCTACATGTTGCAGGTAACAAAATCTGTACTTTTGTGAACAGATATGTAAAATGTAAACAAGCCAATGCTAATTATTAGTATTATTAGCAGTATGTATGTCATTTTAAACACATGTACTGTTACCGTACCACTGTTTTCATGTCCACAGAGTGATGGCAGAGTCAGACGATGATGTCATGAGGTTGGAAATGGGTCCACTCCTAGAACCTCTAATGATGTCAGGTCAGCATGTTCTTCTTGCCACTCAAAAGCTCAGCATACAGTCAGAAGTAAGACAGCACAGAGAAGAACTTATTGAAGCCATACAGAATGTGCTCCTAGGAGTCGTGAAGGTAAAATGAGGAGAATACGCAATTAGGATGCATAGGATATGGTTGTATATAGTTCATTACCATTGCCTTTTTTTTCTTACATGAGACTAAACATGCCTTTTGCTGATGCAGGTTCTTTTAGTAGAGGATGATGCAACTGTAAGGAAAATTACTACAGCTGCTCACTGGCTCTTGGATTGCCTAAGAGATGTTGGAGATTCTACAGACATGCCATCATTACTTAAAGCATTCCAGGGATTTTCCAAGGCTTTATTGTTGCTTCACAACTTGGTAATGGCTAGAGTAAAAGACCTACGGGATCACAGGCAGCAAGATTGTTTAAAAACATCTGTGGAAATATTGAGAAGATGCATCTCGATGCTTCACACTTCCATGTACACAACAATCAAACACCCAACCAGCATGGTTGCACAAGATTCAAAGAAATACATACTCCAACTTGTAGACTCCACTATAAATGATATCATAATGATGCTCAAAGGCAACTATCAGTGCATGTCCACGGGTTTATGTGGATATTACACAGAGAGACGGATCCGATTATTGAAATTGCTGTCTGATCCAGCATTCATTTTGCTTAAAGACAGTAACTTTGATGTTGTGTTACGAGATTTGGTGTTCCATAGCATGGCTGTTGCAAACTCCTCTCAGAGAGAAAATAGGTCTTGTGTGACAGCAAATTGTAAACTTGTCCTGCAACTATGGTCAGAGATATCACAGCAGATGAGACACACAAAGATTAATTGTACAGATAAGCAGGAGCTAAAAGACTATCAGGAGAAGTTGTGTGTCTCTTTAATGATACAAATCCATGAGCTGGATGAGGCAGTGGTAAAAGCAACTCTATACCAGGTAAATGACACTTTTGTCTTAACATCAAGTCCTCTAGAGCAGCTGGTAAACACTGTACATAATCTCTTAGAAGCAGACCTAGAGGATGGTTTGGACCTGGATCCTATCCAAACTTTATTTAAGACTTTCATATCCTATGCAGATAGGATGGCTGAAGTAGCCAGCTTTGTCTCAGCTTTAGCCATTGATGAAAAGAGTCTTGAGAGTGTGGAAAACTCAATTTCTTGCCTTCTGCGACTTAAGGATAGAGTGGTACCACTTTTACTGGAGCTTGAGGGAAATGCAGTGCACTACCATGGCGCTCTACATAAACTGATCAATTTTCACCAGAAATGGGGGGAAGAAACAGAACAACTGCTGAATGCACTCTGCGATGTCATAAATGTAAAGGATTTCATACACATATCTGTTCAGGAGATGAAGTATGATTTGGATAAATGTGTAGAGGCCCATAAATCCCAGGATCACCACCTTTTGAACAAACATATAAGACTTCTGATTGGTCGAATGAGCCAGGTAGTTCAGTTTGTGAGAAGACGTGTGGATAAGAGTGATGATCCCATCTATCGTAATGGATTACTGGTACTTGTTAAGCAAGCTGAAAATTCTGCAGCTGAAGTGACGGGGTATGCAACAGACATATTTAATACCAACTTTCAAGAGGGAGCATTCCTTTTGTTAGCCAACAGCATCACAGTGGCTATAAAGAACTTGGATGTTCTTCATGAGGGTTTAGACGGTCTACAGCACCCACATCTGCTTAGCCCACTGAGAGAAGGGGCTCGGCAGGTAGCTACTACCCCATCCGTGCCTTACATAAAAGAGCCAAAGACAGCAAATGATCAGGCCAAAACTGAGGATTTAGACAATGGAGATGAAAAGGAAGATTTAGCAGTTAAGCATGTAGTTACACTTTCAGAAAAGGAAAATCCTGAACTTTCCACAGTGCATCAGTCTGAAACCAGAGAAATGAAGAAGTCATTTTTAACAGAATCAAACTCTTTACAAATGTATCACAGTACTGACTTGTTACCTCTCTTATATGAAGTTGTTAACATGAGCAAAGCTAAAAACGTTGAAGCTTTAAACATAGCTTGCACACGGATTATGGAACTTTCCAGTTGTTATACCCAAGCTACAAAAGAGGCTGCCAGTATTGTAGAGGAAAATGATAATCAGGCAATTGAAACTCTTCGGTCAGAGCTAGTCACTCTGACACCACTGCTTGTTCAGGCAGCACAGGAAACAGCCATGAGTTCAGTCAAGATCATAGATACTGTCTATAAACATAGCGCTCAGTTTTCTGACCTCATCAAAAACACACACAATATTCTGCTGCCAGTAACTGGCATGTGGTATCATGCCATCAAAGCAATGATTCATAGCCATACAGCAAACATGGTGGACACCTGCATCCAAGAGCTCACAGAAGTCATGTGTTTGTGTACAGACACAGTTGAACTTGTGACATCAACTGATATTAAAGTAAGGAGAGGTGAGAGTAATGACAGCATAACATCTCTATTAAGCAAGCTCCAAAAAGCCCAAACTAATACCAAGAATCTCACAGACCTGCTCGTCTCCAAAACAAGTCAGTCTGATGAACTTGATGGACCTTGTATACTCTGGGCATTGTCCATCCAAGTTCTACTGACCTCACTAGATAGGATTTTGGGAACAGGTACCACTCATGAAAGGGAACAGCTGATCCAGCATCAGATGACACCCAAAAAATGGTTAGCAGCAATGTCCGAGAACTCACTCCGAATCCAAGAGGCAGCAAGGCTGTCTTCCTTAAACTGTAGAGATAGCTGTAAAGCAAAACTCTTGAAAGAACGAGGGGATGTGAAAGCACTCAGTGATGTCTATTTACAGGCCATGGAGGACCTTGGAACTGTATCCAGGTCAGGTATCCTGAGGCTTGCAAGAACAGAGCTCCTACAGAGACAGCTTCAGATTAAAATGAAATCACTTTGTTGTCTTTTGAGCAAAGTTAATGAGGAGTATGTAGCAGCAATTCAAACCGCTGTCTCTTTGGCTTTTTCAGCAATCAGAAAAGATTGTTCCATGGAAGCCGAAGAAATCCACACACAGTTTGAAGCAACTGCAGACTTTCTCCTGAAGAATGTTAAAACTGCCACAGAATCTGTCCAAGATTGTTTAAACTTTATGAGAGACCCAAGGGAGAGGTCCAATCTGAGATTCATTAGAGACCATTTGTCATTTCAGTTGTCAGAAATAGTGACTAGGGCAAAGTTAATAATGGAGACACAGACTGTCTCTGAGACTTTAAGCATTGAAATTCAGACACAGTGCTGGTCAGCAAAAGCACATTACCTTGTAGAAGAACTTTACAAAGTAGATGGAATTTTGCCCGTCACAAAAGAACAAATCAAACTGGGCTTGCAGGGCAAATCGTGCAGTGGAGTTTTGCAGACTGATATAAAACCAAGCTCTATCACAAAGGACAAAAAACCTCCTAGACAAGTCAGCTCTGAAAAAACAAATCGTGTAAACATTCCTCCTACGAACGACCAGGAATCAAAAATGGTAACAAATTATTCAACAATGAAATGAGTGATCTCACAAATTGATTATTACTATTTTCATGTAGAAATAACACATTCATGTATTACATAGGACGTTTTATCACAGAGGAGTGCTAGAGTGCAAGTGTTCAGCTCTCTGGATCCAACTCTGGCTTACACTTCACTCTTCTTGAAGCAAGAAGCAGAAAAATGGGATGTTCGTGGGAACCAGATTGTCAAGGTGACCAAAGAAATGGCTGATAAAATCTATGATATGACCCAGTACTTAAAAAGGAAAGGGCCAATTCAGGTAAAATAAACATCTTGAATTTTTAATTATACATTATTATTTCATAAATTATTATTACATTTTTATTTAACAACTTGATTTCATTTCCAGACTAAAGATGCCTTTGTATCATCAGCTAAAGATTTAGTCTTGAGCTGCCAGACTGTCACACATTTTGTGAAGGTCATAGCTGATCATTGCCTGGATCAACACTCTACTAAGGAGCTGTGCATCATAGCAGAGCAGATTGTCACCATTACTAACCAGCTCACCATTATTTCCAGGTGAGGTATATCAAGACAGAATCATTACCTATATTTTTCACAACTCCGTACATTTCATGTTATCATGAAATGGTGGCTGTGGCTCAGGTGGTTGAGCGGGTTGTCCAATAATATTAGGGCTGGCGGTTTGATTCCCAGCCCACATAACCCCACATGCCAAAGTATATACAAGTGCGCCATTTTATCATGCATTTCTTTTGGCAAGTCAAGTAGGGCATCTACTTTGTTTACATCAGAGGTCATTTGTAAATGGGCTGTACTTATATAGCGCTTTTATCCAAAGCGCTTTACACTGTGTCTCATTCACCCATTCACACACACACACCAATGGTAGCAGAGCTGCCATGCAAGGTGCTAACTTGCCATCAGGAGCAACTTGGGGTTCAGTATCTTGCCCAAGGACACTTCGGCATGTGGAGTAATGTAGGCCGGGAATCAAACCCCCAAGCCTACTGGTTATTGGACAGCCCGCTCTACCACCTAAGCCACAGCCGCCTTTTAAAATACTTTTTTTAAAGCCACATTTTAAAAGACTCACTAATTCACTATATCAGAATTCCAACGGGTCAAATTTTTACATACGCCAAATTTACTGTCTCTTTAATATCTGGAAGATTCCAGAAATTGACTTAATGACATTTAGAAACTCCTGACTGGCCAGCTGTCATAATTAATCCCCGATATGATGGGGAGTGCACCTGTGGCAGTATTTAAGGGCCTCCCTTTAGAGCCAGTGCTTTTTTGCCTTTTTATCATTGGAAGATTCAAGAAACTCAGCCAAGACCTCAGAAAAAAAAAATCCACAGGTCCTTAGGAGCAATTTCCAAACAACTGAAGGTACTACATGCATAAGTACAAACAATTGTATGCAAAAATAAAAAGCTTTGGACCACACCAACACTACATCGTTCAGGACCGAGGTACAAATGAACTCCCAAGGATGGACAAACTTTGGTCCAAAAGGTTTAATTGAACCCCAAGACAACAACAAATGAGTTGGAGGACTCAGGTACCAAAGTATGTACATCTACCATTAAGAGAGTCTTAAACTGCCATGGTCTGAAAGACTGTTGGGCAAAGAAGAAGCCCCTATGCCAAGACCAGCATAAAAAAGCCAGATTGAAATTTGCAGGTGATTACCAGGACAAAGACCTGGTTTTTGGAGGAGTGTTCCCTGGTCAGATGAAGCAAATATGTAACTGTTTGGTCATAATCATCAGCACATAATGATCAACACTGGAAAAGGGAATGGTGCATTTGAGAAAATAGACGGTGTCATGAGGAAGGAGGCTTATCTAAAAGTACTGAAGCAACACCTCAAGACATCAGCCAGAAAATCTCAACTGGGTTTTCCAGCAGGGCAGTGAATATCCCTCCAAAGCTGTAACACAATGCCTTAAAGACAACAAAGTGAAAGTATTGGAGTGGACACCACAAATTGAATTTCATTTCTATTTTATTTATATAGTGCTTTTAACAATGGACATTGTCACAAAACAGCTCTACAGAAATCCATATATGTATGTTGATCCCTAATGAGCAAGCCAGAGTCAACAGTGCCAAAAGAAAACCTTGAGAGGAACCAGAATCAAAAAGGAACCCTTCTTCTGGGTGACACCAGGTAGTGTTATTATGAGTCATTAATTTTCCACAACTGTATTATATAAACAGTAATAAGTGTGCTGAACGGATCTGGTGTGTGTTGACAGCATGAGTATCATTTTTTTTCCCCATTGGATTTTTTTTTGCATTAAGTCTATACAAGTGAAGAAAGAATGTCTCATGTCAAATTTGGACTATCCATGAATATGCATATGGGGCCATCCTTAGCAGCAGTGAGTGATTCACAGGTGAAGGAAGCTCTAAGCAGAAGTAGAGCAAGATGGATAAGGCGGGTCCGGAGGGCAGAAGGAATAGGGCTCACCAGCATCTCATTAGTTCACAAGAGTAACGTGTCGCTTGATCATAAAAGACCAAAAGGTCACTCAGGTACTGTGGTGCAAGGCCATTCAGTGCTTTGTACATCACTAATAGTATTTTACCGCAAGATTGCCCGCAATGCCCAGCACCCTGGCTCCTGGTATACAGCTAACTAGAGCTGCTGGTGCCCTTAAAGTCCTGGCTACTTTTAGATGCCAAAGAATAGTCTCCTATTACCAGAGCTTTTTCTACAGGCTTCTCAACGTGTGTCTAACTGAGGACAGCAAACCTGTTTGGCACGTGAAGCAGAGAGGAGTGGTGCTCCCATGGACGATCCTTAGAGTAAGCTTTCGATTTGCAACTATGCGATGTGAGGGCTCTAATGCCGGAGTTGGGAGTTCACTATGTCTGCCTAAGGCATCCAGATTTCCCCCTACCTAAACTACGCTCTTGCTATCATTAGTTCTCTCTAGCATTTGTATGTAAATTTCTAATTCTGAAATCTTCTCAGTCAGGCAAATTCCGACAAATAAAGCCATTATTAATAACAGAAGAAGAATGATTAAACATCCTGCACTCAACACATTGAACAAGCCCTGACCTAAATACCATAGAAAATTTGTAGATTGAACTGAAAAAAACTTGCCCAAGCAAGGAGTGCCGCAAACCTGATTAAGTTACTGAGTTCTATCAGGAAGAATGGGCAAATACTGAGAAACTTGTGTACGGTTAACCCAAGCATTTCATTCAAGCTAAGCAATTAGAAGGTAAATTTTTTAACGTAAATTTTTGACCAATTGAAAATCTGATTTAATAAATAAAAGCTGTAATAATCTCGCTTAGCTGTTATTTTGAAATGACCTCGTATGGACATAAAATAGACATCCTAATTGACTCAAAACAGGAAATGTATGGTACATGAAATGTAATTGTTTGTGAAAAATTGAGTTTGAATGTCCTTCGTCTAGATGTATATAAACTTTTGGCCTCAACGGTATACAGGTTAAGGTACTTTTTTACTACACCTTAATTCCAACACTGTACCTTTCTACAAGCTATCAACCATTAATTAAACAGGGCAATATCTCATGTGACCCAAGGGGTGCATGGTCTCTCTCCAGTGTTAATGCAGTAACTCCTGCGTGCAAGTCCTCTGATGAAATCCTGGTGAAAAATGCCCAGAATTTGCTTCAGACTGTTATCCAAGGGGTACGAGCTGCAGAAACTGCATGCATAAAGGTAAAATCATATAAAGGTAATGAATTCTAATACTATTATCTCACAAGAGTAATCAAATTTTTATGTGGAGAACTAGTCAACTCCAAAATAATTGGCACCCATCCAAGTAAAATGCTTTAAACATTACACAAACAGCTAGAGAATTTTCTTACCCTTGCCCTTCATAAAAATGTTAATACTGTTCTCTCATTTAGCATAATTATTGACACCTGTAAAATATTTTTTAAACAATATATAACTTTTTAAATTGTTCTTAGTCTTCAGGAGCTCTACAACTTAAAATTTGGTTTTGACGATGTTCTTTTTATATGGGGTATAAAAATTAAAAATTTTAACGCGACATGCCTTTATCATCCATCACCATAGAGAAAACAAAAGAGCTTGCAACACAAAAGACAGTGGTTGTTGGTCATTGCTAGGAAGTAGATGCATAATGATACGCAGTACCAGATATCAAGATATTTTATCCCAAAATCTGGTTGCCTGGAGGTTAACAACATGCATAAATGTTTGCGGGACACAAAACCCAATGAACATTTCAAGTCTCCAGATTTGAAACCTATTAAACACTTGTGTTACAAATTGAAGAGTGCAGACTACATGTGCAAATCTAAGAATGTAAATAAGCTTGAAATGTTTAAAAAATTCTCTCCAGTCTTGTTAGACCTTATAAGCAGATGTTCAGTGCACCTTATACTCTTGTGGCAAAGCTTCACCATTAGAGGTAGTGGTGCTTATCATTATGGAACCAGGAACACCTTCAATTCATGCAATTAGTAGCCAATCATGTTGCAGCATCCCAATGCACAAAATCATGCAGCTACAGGTCAAGAACTTCAGGTATTGTTCACATCAAACGTCAGAATGTGGAAAAAGTGACTTGGTTGTTGTTGTTTCTAGATGGATTGGTTTGAGTATTTCAGAAAGTGATCTCCTGGGATGTCCATGAACAACGGCCTCTAGAGTTTACAGAGAATGGTACAGAATGGTACGAAAAACATTTAACATCCAGTGAGCAGCGGTTCTGTTGGCAGAAATGCCTTGTTGATGAGAAAAGAGAGGTGATTGGCCAGACTGGTTCAAGCTGACAGGAAGGCTACAGCAACTCAAATGACTAATCTTTGTAACAGTGAGCATCTCAGACATATTGAACCTTGTCGAGATGAGTTACAACAGCAGAAGACCAAACTAAGTTCCACTTTTGTCAGACAAGCACAGGAATCTGAGACTATAGTAGGCACTGGCTCACCAAATCTGGGCAATTGGAAAATAACCAGGTGTTTTCAACTGTCCAATCTGGTAAACTTGTGCCCAATGTAGCCTCTGATTCCTGTTCCATACACCTCAAGGTTCGACAAGTGCGTTTTGCGATGCTTTTCTGCTCACCACCATTGCAAAGAGTGGCTGTTTGATACACTATAGCCTTTATATCGACTTAAACCAGTCTGATCATTGCCCTTCAGCAAGAGAGGCCTGCAGCAACTGTCGTTGAGTGTTGTTTTTGGCACCATTTTGTGCAAACTTTAGAGACTGTTGTGCCTGACAATCCCAGATCAGCAGTTTCTGAAACACTGAAACCAGCCGATGTGGCACCAATACCCATGACAAAAAGTCACTGACGTACATTTTTATGAGGTTCAAGTGCAAGCTAAGAGTATGAACACACTGAAAGACTGAATACACTGAAAACATACAGTGCCCTCCACTAATATTGGCACCCTTGGTAAATATGAGCAAATAAGGCTGTGAAAAAATTGTCTTTATTGTTTAACCTTTTGATATTTTGTTTTTAAAAAAACTCACAAAAATACTCTGCTCTTAGGGATATTAATATATCATGGATATTTGTTTTTAGATGAGAGTAGAGGCTTTTTTTCTTGAAACCCTTCCAAACAACTTGTGGTGATGTAGGTGACTTCAGATTGTAGTTTTGGAGACTTTCTGAACTTCTGCAATTCTCTAGCTGTGATCCTTAGAGATTTTTTTGGCCATTTGACCCATCCTCTTCACAGTGCTTTGATACAATATAGACACATGAATCAACCTGGAATTGGATGTAACATTTCTAGTTTACTGGAACGTCTTAATTATTGCCCTGATGGTGGAAATGTGTATTTTCAATGCTTGTGCTATTTTCTTATAGCCACTTCCTATTTTGTGAAGCTCAATAACCTTTGGCCTCACATCACAGCTATATTCCTTGGTCTTACCCATTGTTATGAACGACTAAGGGAAATTGGCCTGTGTGTTACCTCATATTTATACCCCTGTGAAACAGGAAGTCATGTTTGACCAATTTCCTGTTCCTAGTATATCAGGTGTACTAAAAAAATTGTAAATATTAAAGGGAATATACCTCAAATATATTTTTCTCATATGAATTCATAGGGGTGCCGATAATTGTGGCACACCTATATTTCACATAGATATTTTTTATTTGATAAACCTGTGGTGTTTGCAATTGTTTGAGTATTTTTGTGAATTTTTTTGGACAAAAGATAAAGACAGCCTTCTTTGCTCATATTTACCAAGGGTGCCAATATTAGTGGACGCCACTGTACTTTCTATTATTTTGCATTTTCTGTGGAATGTATTGAATTTAGCCAGTCTACATAACCTGACTTGCATGTTCTTTTCACTGTGGAAGGGCTTGAGACAACCTGAGCCCAACTCTGAAGCAGCAAAGGCAGCTTCTCTGTGCATACAGTGGAAAAAGAACCTCCTCATCCACCGGACACAAGAACAGCTGAACCCTGAGACAGATGACCTGGGTCTCCGCAAAACTTCACTACACCATGCAACACCAAGCCTTGCACCACCCGTCAGTGTGCTTGAAAGATATAAATGAAGCTTCTGTAATGAAGGGCAATAACACAGAAAAAGGAATGATGATTATGTCTACACCTATGTGAAAAGTCACAGCATTTGCAATTTATTTAAGACAATATAAAAGTAATGTGATGGACAATCTATCAATGTCCTTACTCACACAGGTAACCAAAACAATTCAGTACAAAGATACGGAAAAACACATAAAACAATAAAACCATTAACTGAAATGTCTGTAAAATAAAGTGCTACAAGATTTCATAAACTCCACCTTAGGGGGGGAGGGGTATTCTCTAGATGAATTTTGGTCTTTAATTTTTCTTGCTCGAGTCTCTTCAGCACAAAGTATCACAAACGAGTGAGAAGTAATCTAGTCGCAGTACATTAGCCACATATTCACATATACTTTTAAATAATTACAAGCTTAGCACAGCATTACTTCATAAAATGTCTTGGCATAATTTTACACCTTTATGTAATACATAGATCTAAGATATTTAAACGTTATACTTTAAGTAACACTATACATTATTTTAACCACACAAGTGAGACTTCCCCTCAAACAGCCTCTGTATTAGTAGCTGTACACCTGCAAATGATCTAGCTAACCGCATTTATTCTCAGTAAATCTCAGTACGTTCATGCTTGGTGCTAATTTAAATTGATGACTGATAATGGTAATTATTATACAATATGTTAGCTGGTCAAGTGGCATGGTCATGTGTATGTACAAAACAAATATAAATAAATATGAAATATATATGTATATGCAGTGACGTGAATTAACAGAGACTGACGGGTCTCAACACCGGAGTGTTTACTGACAGAATGGTGAAGCTGTGGGGTCAAAGGTCTTAAATACATCCCTTAATGGCCTTTCCTTCTTTTCCGCTTCATTGTCATCATCTAGTTCTTCCTCCTGGGCTCCAGTAGCCTGTCCAGTAGGTCTGTTCTGTCGGCTGTCTGTGTAAGCTGGGCGAATGAGCCCCGCTAATTGCTGGATTGGTAGGTTGTGCATGGCGGGTGCTGCTGCATGCACAGGGGAGCAAGAAGGAGCTGCCATCCCTATAGGCATGCTCTGACCTGGCTGAGAACCATTGGTCTGGTTTTCTGAGACTTCACATAAATCTTCGCTCTTCTTTTCAGTCACCACTGGTGAAGGCAGCTGTGACGGTGGAAGGCTTTCACATTTCACCATCTGCTTTAAGATGGCTGCATTTTTCACAGGCTCCTCTGGCTCCCGTTTTGGCAAAAGCAAGGTGTGGTTACGTGGATCATACAAGCTAATGCCCCCAAGCAGTGTGGTGGGGCTTTCCAGTCCGCTACCTGTGGAAGATGCCAAGCGAGGGGCGTATGGGGGCAATTTCTCTGAATCAGACCTAGCTGAAGTGTCAGACTGACGAGCTGCACCTCGCTGTAATCTTGGATCTGCAACCCCTGCACCACAGGGACTTTCTCTCTTGACAGTGAGCTTTGAATCCAGGCTACCAGACCGATTGAGCCTGGCCTCTCCAGCTTTATGAGTCCGGGGATCTGTTGGTTTCTCAGGGTTAAGTCGAGGCTGCAGACTCCTGCCATGGGGCATGCCTAGCACATCCACATCATCTCTAAGACGGGCAGCTGCCAGTCGTGGGTCTGGAGGAGACAGGGCAGAGGAAGTATGGTCTGAAGAGGTGGAGAGGTTGCGGTTCAACTGGGCATCTGCGATAAGGGGTGGCAGAGGAAGATTAATAGAGGGTTCCTGCTTGGGAATCAGCAGTGGAATGAGATCCTCGGGTGCCCACACAACATTGTGAGCGAAGGCTGGCCGCTGAAGGAGGATGTCCACCCGGATGTGGCTAAACTGTTTGATTTGGCAGCGAGGGTCACGCAGCATAGCTCCTGGACCAGGATCAAGTGGGATTAGAGCAGCTCGCTCCCTCAGCTCACGCTCTCCCTCGTCATCCTCTTCCCCAGCAGAAGGCTTCTGAGCCACAGAGGAGCTAGGGTGTGGGTGGTGGTGAGGACCTGCCTTGGAGTGCATAGGCTCTATAGGCTTAGCCTTGTGGGTGTCTCGGGCTAATCTGGGGTCAATTACAGCTTCAGCTTCTCTCCTGGTGTCTGGAATGTGCTGTCGAGGGTCAACCAGAGCCCTTTCCTTGTGAAGCCTGGGGTCAATCAAGGGGGCCGCGGGTACGCCAGACTGCTGAAGCTTAGCCTGTTGGGACTGTTGTGTCTGTAGAATTTCATTCTGCTTTTTTAGAGTCTTTAAGATAGCTGTTACACTACTGCCATCCTCATCATCACTGGAATACCAATTTGTGGTTTCATCTGAAACAAGGAATACGTTTTTACTGATAAAATGCACCATCAGATTATATATGTAAATAAACATGTGTATGTACACAGTGTATTTCCTCCCTCACCTTTGTCTCTGCTGAGTGGTGCAGAGTCCTGTCTCTCAGTTCTGTGGGAGTCAATGGCCTGTTGATTTTGATTGAGGTGAAGAAGCAGAGCTTTCTGAACAGCTGGCAAAATGTCCTGCATGCCGCTGTGGGACTCGGCACTGCCTCCCTGGTGCTGCTGGGAGTCCTGCATGGACCCTGACTGGCCTCCTTCTGGGGAAAGGAGAAGATTTGGAGCACTGTATGTAGGACAGTTTAATGTTAGTCTTATAGTGCAACTATTCAAATCTTCATAAAGGTGGTTCCACAGATTTGATATATACTCGGTTGGTTATTTTTATGATTAGTAACATATAGATATTAACTTTTAGTAGGATATTTATTTGTGGTCATGAATTTTTGTTCCATCTTCATTAAAACATTAAACATACAGACCTTCCATATCATTTTGTGGCTATTTGACTGATAAATAAAAGGGTTTGTACAGATTCTTCATAATGAAATACAGGACTTTCAAGGACTTTTCAAGCACTACTTTTTCATTTTCAAGGACTATACAAGAGGTGTCCAACCATCCATTTTCTGTACCACTTGTCCAATACAGGGTAATGGGGAGACTGGAGCCTATACTGGAGCTTCTTTACTACTTGTGGACCAACTAAACACTTATGCGTATTTGCTGCCCCCATCAGTTACGGAAAAATTGCAACCTCGTAACTTCATTACCAACGTACCTACGCTACTGCCAAAAAACAAGTACCGTCACGTTTTAAGAATGTTGGTACCGACTTGGTACCAAAGTATCGGTTCTCGTGACATCCCTACTCCTAACATCAAAAACTTGTGTGTCATCCTCAAGTGACCTATTCGACAGCGGGTGTAGATGATCTGGTCCCAGCAATTTGAAAACAGAGAAACGTTTTGCTGTTATACGATAATAATGCACGTCAGGGATAATAATGCACTATTTATAAGGTTCTTTGGTCTAAATGTGTCTTAAAAACTCCAAAACCCATAAGTCCACAGTCAGATCACATCACCACCCCTACCCACCTGGGGTGCTCTGATTACTCATGATTGGTGGAAATACCCAGCCTGAGCCAGAAAGGAGCACAGACATGTGTAGCTAAAGTATTTCTGCTTTGGGGATACTTTCATCATCAATGAATTTAAATCAAAACTCTTTTAGTTCAATTTCAGATCTATGCCCCATAAATAAACATGCTTTCATAATATAACCCACATCATGGATTTTTTAAATTCAATTCTCTCTTATAGACAGTCACTTATTAACGCTGCCAACTGCCTTTACTAACATATTTGTAGCCAAGCCCAATCTCTAGACTCATAATTCAGAGTATTTTGATGTTATTTTTCTTATTTGTACAATACATAAATGTATGTTCAACTTAAATATTACTTTTTGTAAAATATCACGTTGTTTAAAATGACACCTTTTTAGTTTTCCTTTCCAAACAGAGCAACGTCATGTGGTTTTATTTACGTGTTACTTGTTGCTGACAAATGGCCTATTGCCGAGCTCTTTCTAAAAGAAAAGGGAAATGTAAAAAATATTAAATATAATAATCAAGTTTCATTCCTACCTGCTAAACCAAGTGGCTGGACACTGAACAAGCTTTTGAAAAACTCTGAGGGCATCTGACTGATAGCCAAAGGTGTGAATGGTGCCCCCTGCTGGTTTATCTGAGGACTTGTATTCTGATGGAAGACTGGGGGCAGACCTTGCAGTCCTGTGGGTGGCATGGGAATGCCCTGGCCAAAGCCCTGAGGTGGCGCTTGTGTTGGAGGGCTCTGGGGAAGGCCTGAGCCTGGGAAGTGAAGAGCAGGACCACCCATGGATCCAGGGGAGCCTGGAGGTGCCAATATAGATTGACTGTGGCCTGGGGACATCATGTTTCCAGTTTCCATGTCGTCCTCAGCAGAGCATCCACTACCCTGAAACTGTCCGGATGGGGGAGAACTGCTATTGTAGAAATTGGGCCTAAAATAGAAAATAAGCATCACCACAAAAAATAATATAATTAATTGCAATACTGGCATGTTTACAATGTTGGAAGTCCCAACAGTTCATTCTAATTTATCACAGGTATCTAGAAAACAAAATACCTTAGAGCAATCTTATGCGCCAGGTCCACAGTTGGCTGGACTTTGATTTCAAATAGGGAAGGGATCTTCTTGCTGCCATCCTGGGGACTCCCTGAGCCAGGTGTTGGTAAGAGCCCTACACCAGGAGGTGGTTTAGGCAAAGGAACTATGCCTTGCTTCCTCAGGTCCTCCAGCTCCTGCTCTTCCTCATTGGCATGCTCCTCATCGGTGTTCAAAATCTGAAAACGTAACATAGTATACAAGCAAATGTCAATGATCAATCATTTTAAAGAGTACATCAACAAACAGTAAGATGCACAAACTCTTACCTTATCTAACAATTCTTTTGTAACCTCAGTTAAAGGATCGTGAGAGAATTTGCAGTGGTCTCCTTGGTAGCACTTTGCTCCAGTGTGGAAGAACTTGCAGGGATATTCATGTGAAATACTAAGTAAAGGGTCAATATGAAGAAAGGAAAAAGGCACAACTCTATGTTTATTTCAAAAATCCCAATAGACGTGACACTAAACGAATAGCTCTGCTGATGTTTCTTAAAGGATATTGTGCATGTAGATGCAGTTCTCTCCTTTAGTACAATATCCCTGGACATAGAACTTGCAAAGTTCTTTCTTCTTCTCTGGGATTACATTGTCATGTTCAAACTTGCATTGATCCCCCTGTGAAAAGCCAATCACAGTCGGTAACATCTAAAAGACAAGTCAGGAAACATGCCATGCACATCTCATACATGTAAAATGCAAAGACTTACTTTAATGCATCTACCCTCGATGAAATATTTACAGATGTTTCTCCCATTGTGCTCAACCGTGTGTTGATTGATGAACTCTTGACTCATGATCGGGCGTTTTTTCTGGAAACATTGTTGGCCTTGCAGTTCCTGCAAGGTCATGAATATAATTTTTAAACCTCCTATTATGTTATGGACCCATTTCCACACTTGAGATGTCAGAAATACTGGTTAATCACTCTTTGAATTTTTCTTTACTTTCCTCATTTAAGCTCATGAACTTATATGCAAATATTTCTTCTTATAGCTTGTCTCGGACAAGCCGTAATAAAGGTTTATAGTTTTAAGCTGTTTGCTGTTTTTGTGTGTATTTAAATTGTGGAAGTCACTTTGACCCATAACATAATGGATGTAATTTTGTTTCCCAACATAATAGGAGGGTTAAACACAGTTACTGAATAGGAAATGCTATCAAATGCCATTAGAGAGCCTCACCCCTTTTGATCCACCTCCACCTTCTCCTGGCTCTCCACCTCTGCCCCGGCCACGGCCCCAGTTTTTGCCCTTCAGTTTCTTGTTTTTGTTTAGCATACCACGCCCCCTGCCCATGCTTCCTCCACCCCGCCCTCGACCACGTGGGCCACTAACTGAAACAGTTGAGTGAAAGAGAAATGGAAATGAAAATGAAAATAATGAAAATAAATCTGATGGACATCAGACAATAACGTGCTGTGGACTGACTTGCTATTATTAGATATTCAATATGATCTGAAGGCATTCATAATGATGAAGGCAAACCTTGGCCAGACCTTAAAATGGACAGGTAAACTCGAAAGTGATAAAACGCTGAAAGTGAAATTACAAGAACAGTTAAACTTTCACATACATTGCAGCCCTTTCATGCAGGACTTTGACCCCTGCTCTTTAGATGACCCTGCTTTGCTGGATGTGGTGACCTCTTTGGCTTGTTTGTATTTGGAAAGTTCCTCACAGAAGTCATCCTGATCTTCATCATAATCATATTTCTCTTCGCTCTCACTGTTTTTGCGCTGTGTTGATCTTGGGGGTTTTCCGTGACCTCCACTAGGTTCGTGCTCACGCTAGACACAAGCAGGTACACGACAACAAGTGGTTAGACAGGGGACAGACGCAATTTGTCTTCTAAATCTAAATGTAATAACTGACTTCTAAGTGAACTGAAATGTACCTGTGCAAACCGACCATCATAGTCCCGGTAAGTGTTTTTGCTCTTTTTGCTCTTGTGTCTGTCTTGATGCTCATGATCAGTATTGTAACTGTCAGAACTAGAACCACTGGATGGGGAGTGGTGCTGAGAGACAGCAATAAGAAATGAGAAATCAGAAACGTGCCAGAGGCAACACCTTTACAAAGAGATTATGTTGTTTTTAGAGAAGGAAGTTGGGAATATACCTTCTGTCTGTCCCTTCGCCTTCTTTTTGACTTTCGTTTCTCTTTGATTTTCCTGTGTCTCTTATGAGCGTGCCGGTGCGATTTGTCGTCCTTCTCCCGTACTTTTTCCTTTTCTCTGTCATTTTCTAAATCTTCAGACTCCACCTTGGTTTCCTTTTCTTCTTCAATCCCAATCCCTTCGTCGTCAATTTCTCCATCCTCCAATTCACCGTCCTCCCTTTAAAAAAATCAAGTGTTTTCAACAAACATATTGAGGAACAGTACTTCACCAATTATATTGTGGGTCAAACAAATAACACTTGTGCATGCATAGTCCAGCAAACTACTAGGGTGTCAATACAACTGCAGCAGTCAGTAAAAGTTGGGCCAGTACTAAAACGGAAAATGAAATGTAAGTGTTACTACAATATCTTTTAAATCATTCTTACAATATTATGCTCTAAAGCATTCTCAAACTGTCATGTCAACATAACAGCCTAGGGAGCTGTCTTGGAGGAAATAGCTCAGCTTTAACTGGGTGTCCAAAATGAAAGTCATCTGGAAGACTGTGGTCCAGATGTGGACCCAGCAAAGTTTTTCAGCCGACTGAACTGAGCGCTTGCAAATACTGTAGCATCAAGTCGATCGACGTAAGAGGGAGGACAAAAAAAAGACAACAACTGTCCACTTTTCTAAATGTGATTTTCACATGGCTTGCTCAGGTTACAGCATATCCAATCACACTATACAGTATATGGCCAAAAGTTTGTGGACACCTGACCATTACACTCGTATGTTCTTGTTGAACATCCCATTCTAAAATTAGTCCCCTCTTTGTTGTTATAACAACCTCCACTCTTTTGGAGCGTGGCTGTGGGGATTTGCCCATTCAGCTACAAGAGCATTAGTGTGGTCAGGCGCTGATGTCAGGTGAGGGGGCCTGGAGTGCGGTCTACATTCCAATTGATACCAAAGGTCTTCAGTAGGGTTGAAGTTAGGGTTCTGTGCAGGCCACTCCGGTTCTTCCACTCCAACCTCGGTAAACCATGTCTTCATTGACCTCGATTTGTGCACGGGGCATTGTCATGCTGGAACATGTTTGGGCCTCTTAGTTCCAGTGAAGGGAAGACATCCTATAGTCGTGTGCTTCCAAATTTGAGGCAACAGTTTACGGAAGGGTCACGTGGGTGTGATGGTAAGATGTCCACATACTATAGGCCATATTGTGTACAGGACCAGATACTAGCTACAGGGATAGAGTACATAGGTGAGAACGTGTTTAGACATTTTTATTTAACCATCTCTGACCTGTTCATGGAAGTAACATGTTTATGGCATGGCATGTTTAAAAAAAATTAATAATAATATTTTAAAGACTTTAGTTTTAAAACATGTCTCATCTCTTTAGAATCTGTGCCACACTAGTCAAAATCGAAAAGTGAAACAAAACAATCACTTTGAATTGAATCAATGACAAAACTATGCATACGCTGTGACGACACTTCAATCTCTGTAATTTATTCAGAGATCACTTATCCCCTCTATTGTATTATTACTAAAGAGGTCTCTCAGCAACATGTCTGGAAAGCTCATCTCGTCTGAATAGACCTTTAGAAACCCCTATTAATAAATTAACAGGAATTTATAGACTCCTTCATTAGGTTATTTATTCATAATAAATGAATGAATGGATAAATAAATAGGTCTAGCATTACCTGAAGTAATTCTAAAGCCGGGTGCACACTGTGCGATTTTAATAGTCTTTTGCGACTGTTGCTTGTCAGACTGTACGAACATGATCACGGCTGTAAGACACATCACACCGTAGGATCTCAGTTGTCATTAATGTCAGACTGTACGACAGTCAAGACGTGAAAAACAGATGCATGCAAGAAGACTCGTGCAGAGTAGAAGAAGCCACACTACAGGACTGTACCTCAAATCTTCTGACACTGCCAGACTTTAATCGGAGGAAAAATTTGATCGCAACGGCCATTAATCATCTGTTGGGGAACAT
The DNA here is from genome assembly GCF_001660625.3 of Ictalurus punctatus. Classification (NCBI taxonomy): domain Eukaryota; kingdom Metazoa; phylum Chordata; class Actinopteri; order Siluriformes; family Ictaluridae; genus Ictalurus; species Ictalurus punctatus. The sequence continues at coordinate 8,366,931 of NC_030418.2, read as the reverse complement.
GTCACACTAGCGGTCAAAGACTACAGATCTTTTAGGATTCTCGAAATTTGTCTCAGACAACCAAATCGTGGCCAAAATCGTACAGCGTGAACCCAGCTTCAGACATGAGATACACATTTGAACTGTAACTTATTTGTTTGATCAAAACCTTACTTTCCTTCATCACCTCCATTACTATCAGGACACATAATAACCCCCCCCCCAACTCATTTTTTTAATTAAAGACACAGCATTTCACTGCCATATACAGTACAGGGAACTCCTCCTGGACTTTTCCCTGCATCAGAGGGCGGTCCTGGAAAAGGGAGGGGCTAATCTGATCCGAGGTACGTCAGTGGGAGGGGTTTCACACGTCATCAAATATTCAAACAGCTCAGAACCAGCTCATAGCAAAACACTGTAACGAGCAGTTTATTGCCCGTCCTGCGCAACGGCACCTATTCTGTTGATTAAGTACAAAATCATTATAGATAAGGGGGAAAGCAATGGGGGAAAAAAATGAACCACTGGCTTTGAGAAGCTGACAGCTGTACTAGGAAAATGAACGTGCATGCAGTAAAAGATGGACTGGGGCAGGCCTGTTGCAATGAGCTACGAAATCAAGCCAATACCCTAAACGTTGGAAAACTCGAGTGAAATGAAAAGGGAAAATGAAAACAGCCACTGAAAAAAATTATATATATATATATATATGTACAAATAAAATCCTGCACAGAAGCAGATAAGAACATTACTCGACCTTTCATCCCCTGCCAGCTCAGAGTCTGTCATGTTTTTGTCAAGGACGGGGTTTGGGGGACAGGAGAAGAGGCTCACAAAAGCCATGATGGTTAGAAACGGATTTGCCCTTCTCCGCAACAAGAGTGAGATGCATTCAGTCACTCATGGAGACGTTGGCTTGTTGTGAGAGATGATGACGGATTGTATTAGCTAGTCTGAAAAAAACACTCACGGATACACGTCTCAACAATGAGACGGTTAACAGACATTATCCTCTCTCATGTCAATGCTGATATTTTTATGCTGTGAACACAGCTTTGATACCGCAGGTTTGTTAACGTCCCGTCGGCTGACAGCTGTCTTGGTGCGATACTGCAGACGGAGTGTGGAACAGAAATTGTTATGATTTTCGTTGCAGTCTGTATCTCCTTCAGACATGGCGCCCGTTAAGAGTTTTGCGCAAAATGGCTGCGAAGACGACGGACAAGAAGAAAGTTCCCGCCCACTTATAGTTCGACCAATCGGAATCCCGGATCGTGTTGAAGCGCACCCGGAACACTCGTCTGATTGGTCAGGGTACTGGCGCCCTGGAGTTTGTCACCATTTTGCCTCATAGTATTGGATGTTAGTGCTGTCAATCACACGTTCATACTTAGAACAAAACCCAGCCAATACCAATTCCCAGCTGAGCTCTGAGCTATAACCTACAACATCTCCCCCCTCTGTTTTAAACATATTCTTGGACAGTACTCTCAAATATGTTGTTTTATATTTGTAGTTGAAATTATTCTATAATAAAGTACTTTTCTTGACAGTGTGTCTTGTATAAAATGCGTGTGACTCTACTTTTTTGGCACAAGGGGTCACCCGTTTCAAAACAGCTACAAGAATGTGGCCAAGTGCGGGTGCCAATAATTTTTCACATTAAAGAAATGGGTTTGATATTATAATGACAGTCGCTAATAATAGCCCTTCTTTATCGTTCTTCAAATATAATTCATTAACAGTTCATGTGGTATCAGTTTACTGTTAGAAATCCGTGTGCAGTATTGAGTCGGGTCATGTGACCAATTAAACCCCTACTCAATTTAAGACTGTGGTTGAATGTGTACCTTTAATATATGAGCCAACTTTAAGTTCGTCACGTGGCCTAAATTATTTACGGTTAGTTTACATTTCGTCTGATGTTCCTTCATACTGAGGAAACACTTTTTACGTCTCTCTCTCTCTCTCTCTCTCTCTCTCTCTCTCTCTCTTTCTCTCTCTAGGCAGCACTGAGTTTTTAAATAAAAATTAGGAGGGTATTTGCTGAACAGGTGAAGGGCAGACTGAGCAGGTGAAAGTGGCTGGTCCCAAAAATGTCTTACAGGGGACGAATGATGTTTATCAACAACTTGGCAGCATCAACCCTGTGGCACAAGCTGGCATGTGTGGATCGGCCACCAAACATGCTCTCAAACATCCAGGCTCTGCTAGTGGACTTTTTCTGGGATAGACTACACTGGATCCCTCAAAGTGTCCTTTATCTGCCCAAGGAGGAGGGGGGGCAGGGGCTGGTTCACACAGCCAGCAGAACTGCAACCTTCCGACTCCAATTCATCCAGAGACTCCTTACTGGACCCAGGAGTTTGGTATGGAGAGCAGCAGCCTATAGGCTGTTGTGCACAGTAGAAGGACTGGGGTTGGACAGAACTTTGTTTTTAATGGACACAAGAACACTAGACTTTGCTGGATTACCAGTTTTTTATTGTGGGCTTTTCAAAATATGGAACCTTTATAAAAAAACAAATCAAGGGGTGCAGAACACCACACTGGCTGCTGGAGGAACCCCTGGTTCATGGTGGGCGATTGGACATCTCTGGTGTGACTACTCCTTCATTATCTAGGGTTCTGGTTTCCTCAGGGATTGTGACACTCCTGCAGCTGGTTCATCACAGGCACGGGCCTGTCACAGGCAGAGGACTTAGCAGCACGCCTGGGACTACGGTCCCTATGTGTTGTAAATAAGCTCCTACATCGCTGGAGGTCCACCCTAACGTCAGAGAAGCGTGCTCAGCTGATGGACAACAAAACAAGCGAGACTGGTCCTACAGAGGAAGAACCTTTTCCCCAGCTGGGCATCACTCCAGACCTAGACAGGTGTGGGGGCCCCCTCCTGGAGTCCAGAGGTGACATGAACATTGAGACAGTGTCCGGTAAGCTTCTGTACAAAGCCTGTGTGAAAGTTTTAAATAAGAAAAAACTGTATGGGAGAGTGGACACCCAATGGCGAAGTGTACTGGGTTTTAATGATGATATTAAACCAAAGTGGAGGGCACTATACAAACCACCATTAACCAAAAAAATTGCTGACCTCCAATGAAGGATTTTACATGGAATTGTTTCTGTAAATTCTTTTATCTCCATTTGAAACCCTGAGGTCACACAGGAATTTCCATTTTGTTCACACAGAGAGACTGTTTTTCATGCTTTTATACATTGCTCCAGATTGCAGCCATTGTTTGTGTTTTTTTTTTTTTTTTTAAAAACAACTTGAGGTCATTTTATGTGGATTTTACTTTTCCGATTTTTATCTTTGGTTTTAAGTACGTTAGAAGAAACAGGTTCAAGTGATCAATTTTATCTTTGGCCAGGCAAAAATGGCAACATACCTGAGCAGGAAAAACAAAGTTGCACAAAACACAGACTGCGATGCCATAAAAATTCTCTCCAGACTGATAAAATCATGAATTCTGATTGATTTTAACTTTTACAGAAGTATGGAGGACTTAGAGATGTTCAAGGCAGTGTGGTGTTGTGAGGAGGCTCTGTGTTCTGTAGTGGAGGGAGAACTTTGTTTTACACCAGCATTAGGCTGATAATGTTCATAGCAACTGTTCGTTGTTGCTTTTACTTATTTATTTATTTATTTCTAAAATTTAATGATCCTTTACATTTTTATTTATTTATATATGGAGTCACCTTGACGTTAATATGTATAGTGTGATTTTTGTTAAATAAAGGATTGTAAAAAGTCTCTCTCTCTCTCTCTCTCTCTCTCTCTCTCTCTCTGTGTGTGTGTGTGTGTGTGTGTGTGTGTGTGTGTGTGTGTTAGAGGACCGGTGAGTCCTGCACACTGCTGAAACTCCAGCAGGTTGCGTCTCCATCGCCTCTTTGACAAGAGAACAACATCTGCACATCATCTGGAAAAAAGAGTACAAAAAAGGCACGAGCGCTGTGTGAAGCTGTGGATTACAGTGCGTCTGTCTTGGCACTTTGGACTCGAAAACACTCAAAGTCTCTCATCAGACCCTAAGACAAGAGCTCAGGCAGTGCATTTGGGAGAATGACTCTCTCACATCAGTACCGTGCTGTTTTGTTTCTGTCGCTGTTGGCTTTACATAGCTGTAACGACGGGATGCAGGTCAGTGAAACATCTTACTCTGCCTACGCGTCCGCGCGCGCGTGTGTTAAAATGCTTTAGTTACTTTATTCACAAGCTATATACCAATACTCATGATTACCGCTCTTAAATGTTCCTTGTTGAACAATACAGGTGTTCTTTCAGAAATGTTTGGAAGCTAAGAACTCCAAAAACTCTCCTTAACCGAGCAAGTGTCTGGTAACATCTCTAAATGATGAATTTCTTAATACCTAGAACCTGTTTGTCTTGGTACACTTTTTGAAAATGTTTCTTAACAGCTTCTTTAGGAGTTTATTTGATGATTACATATTCTTAGACTCCTAAAAGGGTTCAACTTGGAATCCTTTCTGATCCCTTCAAAGCATTTAGATGAACCCTACAACAGGTTTTGTTTGTTTGTTTGTTTGTTTGTTTGTTTTTTAACTCTTGGGAACGTTGTGGGGTTCACCTAAAACCTAGAGACAGCGGAAGAGCCCTCAAGGGTTCTACATTTTTTAAGCATGTAGGCTGTCTATATTTTTGTAGCAGTGATCCTTTCTGACTGTAGTCTTCAGCTGATGTAGAGCCTCACACTCTTAGAAAAAAGATTAAATAGAGCAACCTGGAGTTCTTTGGTTTGTACATCTGGTGAGCTTTTAAAAGTTGGGTGTATAAGCTTGTCTGAGGTGTACCTTTGAAAATAGATTTCATTAGTAAGCTGGAACAGTTACCCATTCCTCAATCACCCTTTAAAGAAGTCAACCAAGTACCATACCTAATATCATACCCAAAGTGATTAGATGAAGATGTACAGTGTATTTTGAGCCATTACGCATTTCAATTACAAATGCAGTAAAGAATCTCTCTCTCTCTCTCTCTGCTCTCTCTCGCACGCTGTACAATTGACACATTATGACACAACATGCGACTGATTAGTGTTTCTTATTGACCAGGTGTGCCCTGTTAAATTGTTTAAATAATTAATAGCACTGAATGTCTACTCTTGGTTTGAGCCCTGGGTTTCACCTGTGGAGACTACATTTGTTGTTAAAAAGGATGAACCAACATGAAGATCAGAGAGCTGTCTATGGGAGAAAAGCAAGCCCTTGAGAAGCTGAGAAGAGAGGGAAAATCTATCTTAGCCAGTGCACAAGCATTGGGCATAACCAATATCCTGAAAAAGAAAGAAACCACTGGTGTACTAACAACCAGACATGGAACAGGTCAGCCAAGGAAAACAACAGCAGTTGATGACAGAAACATTGTGAGAGCTATGAATAAAAACAAAAAATGACAGTCAGTGATGTCACTGACAACCTTCACAGGGCAGGGGTGAAGGTATCACAATCTACCATTCGAAGAAGACTTCAAGTGCAGAAATAAGATGCGAACCACTCATCAGCAGTAACAATTGGAAAGCCAGATTGGAATTTGCAAAGAAATAAAGAGATGAGCCACAAAAGTTCTGGAACCTGAAAAGTAATGGATCTGCTCTTGATCCAAAACATACAAGCTCATCTGTGAAACATGGTGGAGGTAGTGTCTTGGCATGAGCTTGTATGGCTATTTCTGGAACAGGCTCATTCATCTTTATTGATGATGCAACACATAATGTTTGGGGGGGGGGGGTTAAGGATTTACAGGGGAGTGTAAGATTGACTTGGACTGACCAAGTCACCAGACCTTAACCCAGTTGAGCATGCATTTCACCTCACACGGGGAGAACATGCAAGCTTCATGCACACAGGGCAAAGGCGGGAATCAAGCCCCCAACTCTGGAGGTGCAAGACAAACATGATAACCTCTGCCTTACTTAATATTTTCTACCTTTTATCTATCTTAATAATAGGGCTGGAAAATACTTAAGTAAATGTACTTTGTTACTATACTTAAATAATATTTTATTGTGTTTATACTTTACTTGAGTATTGAAATATACTATATACTTTAATATACTTGTACTCAGAATTTTAGTTTACTACATTTTACTCCTTTAAATTTTATTTAAACTTTCAAAGAACTAATAACATGAGGAATGTCTTAACGTAGTCTTTGAAGTTTGTTGGATACAATGTGCTGATTTCGTGGCTAGCTTGTTTGTGCTAGCTGGTGTTAGCTAGCTGGTGTTAGAAAATATGTGTTCGGACTCAATTTCTACGTTTCTTTTCAAGATTTAATAATAAAATAATTTTGGACTTTAAGATTAATAAACTGAAATTCACTGGCTGGTCAAGGCTTGTAGATTCTGTCGGCTACAACTATGTCTATTCTCATGCAATCCACGGAGCAGAAAGTATGTACCCAACATGCTATCCTCACAACAGATTAATCTTTTTTCACAGAGTTGAAGATGTCCCATTTAATTCCAAATGTAATCAGGAAATTGACACAAGTTCCACCTAATAAGGAAAAGAAGTTGTCACTTGAAGAAGGTTGGTCCCCTTACAAGCCTGGTTCCTCTCAAAGTTTCTTGCTCATGTTGTCTCACTCTTGCCTCTGGCTTGCTCATTAGGCAGTCCCTCCACGATTTTGCAATCAAGCAAACTCCGCAATATTCTGAGGAGCTTGCAATTTTTCAAAATTACCACAGAATTTCTGCAGATTTGGGACAAGACACGTCATGTGACTTCATCACAACACGCATTCAGCCAAAGCCCTCTTCAATTCACGTGCGTCGAACATGAGTACAGCTAAAAGGTCTCATTTACCAACAAACATTACTGTGAAAGATCGTGCAAAACAATTTGGTGCAATAGCAAGTTCGCCAATTCGAGTAGATTTCTGAAAAAAACTCCGCATTTGATGCAATTTGCATCGCAAAAAAAACAAACCACAGTAAAATCAAGCAGTTTTGGCCACACCAATCACAAAAAACCTCTGCGAAATCCTGTATGGACTGATTAGAGATCTACAATTGGGTTTTGAAAAGCTTCTTTGTGACACTGCTAAAAGTGCACAATTATTCCTGCCTCCTAGGATTGGCTAGTAGATATTACCTGACCTGTGAAATGAGAAAGCAGAACAATATGTATGCATATATCTTTTAAAAGTTAATATAAAGGGAAAAAACAACAAAAAAAAGCAAACAAATAAAAAAAAAGGTATCCTGAAGATTCCAGATCAAAGAGACATGATGAAGTAACTTTGTTTTCTTACGTGGATATGACCGAGTTATTTATGGAGCTGTTTTAATAAGGACAATGAAACACGGGATTATTTCAAAATGATAAAATACATACTTGTATACTTGTATCCAAATGAACTCTAATTTAATTCATATCATTAGTCATATCACAGTCATCCTTTAATCTTTATTTCTAAGAGTAATAATAATTAGTAATAATTAATAATACCAAAATAATTAGTTCGATTATAATTGGTATACATTTGGTAATGAATAAGTGGCCACAGATGTAGCAACATTTGCAGCTGCTAATTTTCAGGCTCATTAAGTTTAACCTTGGGCAAACTTGGGAAAACACGGTAATCCTCACCTTGTTCTTCTTTTACTGTACAGAACCACCATTCTCACCCATTTTAGAAAAGAATCAGTCACATCTGGATGTAATCAGTCGTATGTGCTGCTTCTTAGGTATCAAAGCTAACCAATGCTTTATTGGGAGATTTTTTGGTGGTTTTTCCACAGCTTCCATGTCATGAGGATGCCTTTAATTAAGGTATTGGCTTTGAAGCAAATGGCAGCCTGTAGATTATCTGTTGCCTGATTATATTTATGTGGTTGTTAATATCTCAGGGCTGCATAGACAAGCAGAGAGTGATGAGTGTGCTTCGCCAGATGGAGAAATTCTTAAAGGGGCAGGAGATCCGGTTTACAGAGGGTCTCAGAATAATGAAATCCAAGCTTACCAGCCTTCAGAACTCTGTGTCCAAGTTTCCACAAGCAGACCAATCTTCACGTATGTATGCAATGTTAATGTGCATGTTATTATTTTGTGTGAATGAAATCTTGATAATGGGGTCATAGAACACTAAAAGTAGAGTTAATGATTTCAAAATGTGAAGACATCTATACATAATACAGGTGTAATGCGATGCCTGTATCTGTATCCGTTTAGTGCTCAAAATGTTCATAGCTGTATTCGAATTCAGATTTAAACTGCAAGTTGGCATGGTTTGTACTAGAAGGTGATTTTTGAGGGGTGGGGGGTTTGGGTATAGGTTTTTTTTTACTTATTTATTTTTAAAATGTGTATGATAAAGTCCCCATGAAGTCAAATTGAAGTTTTGTGGCTTTTAGAATGAATACAGTATGCCAGCCTTAAGGTTATCTATAAGCTAGTGTGCTCCAAAACAATGAGAAAATTCGCATTTAGAAGATATATGCGATACGGATCAACGATGTTGATGAAATCATTCTGCATTTCAGCTTCACTTCAGAATCTGAATTGTCCCATCCCCAACATTATACAAATCCATGGTACTAACTGTCAAGTACAGCTTATCCCGAGCTGAAAGCTATTGGCAATTTAGAATGGGGGAGGAGCCATTCGAAATGTCCCTCCCTGACTTCCTGTTTTAGTGGAAATTATGTCAACACCTCGAATAACACTGTGCATTTCATGGCATTTCATGGGAAGTACTGTATTACCCTATTACTGTACCCCTGAACCACTTGAAAACACTGAAAAAAAACCCCAAGTCATTCTACAAAATTATCACAAATTATAGCAACAAATAGCAATGTTCAGTACATCTTCTGTCTGCTGTGATCGAGCAAGCAAGCTAAATGTGTTTGAAAAGAACAATGTCTTTCCTTAATCAAGAAACTGTCATTTAGGCTACAGTTGACAGCAATAGTCATCTAATAATATTCAACCAGATTTACTTTATTTTGTGGATTTATTATGTTGCAGAAAAGTCAGAAAATTTTGCTGGACACACTATCTGAACCTATTATAAAACCGGGATGCATTTACAGTGTTGCTGAGAGTCAAAATATGATCCTTTAATTAGTGTATACCCGTGTATTTTATTAGTGTAATACCCGTCTGATTATCTTAAAACATTTTGTTTTAATAATGCTGGTGAACGATAATTTGAGCACAATGAAAAACACATGCAATTAACCTACAAGTTTTACAATAATTTTAAATGAATGAACTTATCAATTTTTAGAGAGTCCTGCAGAGATATGCAGCTCTGTGCACAGTATGTGGTCTATATGAGCTATTTCGAGCAACAGCTCAATACATGAAAGCATATTTCCTTTATTTGTACAGAAATATAGGAGAAATGTGATTTTATATTGGAGAAAAGTAAGGCAGTTTAAAACTAAATACTTCCTGTCCCATTAGTATCATTTTAATAAACTTGCTCTTTATTTCTTTTTTTAAAGTTCCGTGAGCAGGGTTGCCAGCAGGTTCCCGCATCACTGTTAACTGTTTTTCCCCCAAATAGCTGAGAAAATGTTCCTATGTGTGAACATTCAGGGCTGCTTTTTAACCTTGGAGATGGAGTCAACAACCATGCCACAATCAAAGCCTCTTAAATCACAAACTTTTCCCATTCTGGTGCCATTTTTATGACATTAACTGTAGCCCTTGACCTGTATCTAAATGATTTTGTGTTGCACTTCTGCCACATGATTGGTTGATTGGATAATTTCATGAATGAGAAGGTGTACAGGTGTTCCTATTAAAGTGGATGGTGGGTGTATGCTTCCATTGGGAAATCAGTCAAGTTTGATTACTACTGGGTAAAACTACAAAACCGTACTTATTTTTTTTATAAGAATATTCCCAGTGTCTTCTTTTTTGTATTCACATAGGAGATTGGTATTTTATGCCATTTTGACTAACATTCTAATACAGATGGCTATATTCAACAAGGCATTGTAGGCAAGACGGGCATGGAGCTAAAAAAAAAAAAAAAAAAAAGAAGAATTTTAAAAAAACCTCCAACAGTACTACATACCATCCGTTCCCATCTCCTTCCTTTTCTTTGCTTTTCTCTGTATTTGTAGACTCATCCACTTGTCCTGCTCTGGAAGCTCCAACTCATGGGAAGAAGTTTGGCTCCAAGTACCTAGTTGGACATGAAGTGCACTTCACGTGTTCTTCAGGTTATCATTTGGTGGGCTCAGGAACTCGCGTGTGCCAAGAGAATGGCAGCTGGAGTGGAGTCAGTGCACTCTGTAAAGGTCTGTACTAATATCACCTCATTCAATATGAGATTAGCATAATTATGGAAATAAAAGTATTACTATGCAAAAACATTGACCAGAATCAGAGCACATACAAGTAAGATGACAGCCTTTATCCTTTACCAATGAAACTTTTTGTCTTATGCCATTTCTCTGATGAACTCCATACTGAAATTGTGCCTAACTGACATTTTCAAGTTCTGTATTGCTGTAAAAGCAGCAAGAAAGATTACAATTTGCAAGACAGGGAGAGTAATGATTGTGGATGGAGACTGTAGTTGGAGCATTTGAACAAAGGCTGTATTAAAAAATATATATATCTTTCCCACTAAAGTTTTTTTTTTTTTTTTTTTTTTAAAGAGCTGAAATTAGCTTCTAACAAGCAGATTTAGGGAAAGCTTTTTAATATGGTTGTGTTAATTCTATATTTGAACGCGTTTAATATTTTCAGTTCAAGAGTAATTCACAAAGTGTTTTAGCAGTAAAAGTGGAGTTAATGAAAAGTATTTTAAAAAGATATCGTCTTGATTGCCAGGTGTGTTTACAGTATATACAGTGGGGGAAATAAGTATTGAACGCATCAACATTGTTTTTCAGTAAATATATTTCCAATGAGGCTATTCACATGAAAATTTCACCAGACTTTGGTATTACCTCAAGAAATCCACACATATAAAGAAATCCAAACATTAAAGACAATAAATGAAGTTATGTGTATAAAGTGGAATGACACAGGAAAAAAGTATTGGACACTTAGTGGAGAAGCCTTTGTTTGTAATGACAGCTTCAGGACGCTTCCTGTATGAAGAAATTAATTGGCCGCAGTGTTCAGGTGTGATTTTGACCCATTCTTCTAAACATATTGTCTTTAAATCTTGTTCAATTGGATTCAAGTCAGGTGATTGATTGGATCGTTGTCCTGCTGGAAGGTTCACCCACGTCTCATGTTCATCATCCTGGTGGATGGCAGCAGATTCTTCTCAAGAATCTCCCGGTAAAGGGCTCCATTCATCATTCCTTCAATTATATTTTGCTCTTGTCTGACCAGACTACACTCTCCCAGTATTTGTCCAAATGAGTTGTAGCAAACTTTAAATGAGCTTCGACATGCTTTTTCTTTAGTAATGGAGTCTTGCAGGGTGAGCCTGGTCAGTGGAGTGCATTGCCTATTGTTTTCTCTGTGACGATGGCACCTGCTGCCTCCAGGTGTTTCTGGAGCTCTTTCCAAGTGGTCCTTGGCTCTTGGGCTACTCTTCTGAATATTCTTCTGACTCCCTGGTCAGAAATCTTGCGAGGAGCTCCTGTGCGTGGCCAATTGGTGACAGAGTGATGTTGCTTCCACTTGCGGATAATGGGCCCAATGGTGCTTACTGGAGGATTCAGAAGTTTTGAAATACGTCTGTATCCGATTCCATCAATATGTTTTGCAACAATAAGGTTGCAAAGGTCTTGGGAGAGCTCTTTGCTTTTACCCATCATGAGATGTTTCTTGTGTGACATCTTGGTAAAGAAAAGCACTTTTATAGACCATCAATTTACTAACCCAGCTGATATTAATTTGCACAGATAGGAGGTATAATTACTTTCTAACTACTTACAGATTTCAGCTGGTTCCTTGCCTTACCTTGACTTGGAGAACTGCTTTTTCTTAGCGTGTTCAATACTTTTTTCCTGTGTCATTCCACTTTATTACACATAACTTTATTTATGGACTTTAATGTTGTGAATTCTTTATATTTCCGGATTCCTTGAGTCAATACTGATGTCTGGTGAACTTTTCATGTGAATAGCCTCATTGGAAATATATTTAATGAAAACAATGTTGACGCATTCAATACCTTTTCTCCCCTACTGTTTAGCCACAAAATGAATCTTTCTCGATAAGGAAATTGCTAAAATGCTGGAGGGAATCATTTCATTTGACATGTTGGGACAGCAAAATGGATTTTGCTGTTTGATTTGACTTGCTAATAACTACATTGGACCCTCATTTTCACCTACACTTACAAGACTCAAAGTTCACCTTTGAGATGTGAAGTCTTTTCTAACATATGGTAACTTGAGGCAGGATTTAAGTGAATAAAATCAGTGTGTGGTTTATTTGGGCTAGTACAATAATCATAGTCAAGGCCCATGGTAGGGGTCAACACACAAGTAGACAACATTAACCAAGGATAATCCATATTCATAAACAAAGACTACAGGTACCAATCAACATACAGACGTAACTTAAAAGAAGGAAACAAGGAACACAGTACTACAGGGGCATGTACCATGAAGCTGGTTTAGGTGGCTAGCCAGGTAGTTTAGTTTGTGCCAACCCTGAGTTTTAGGTACCATGAAAGTGTCTCAGCTTTTATCACCATAATAACTTGGTGCCAATGACTAACCTGCTCTGGGGCAGTTTATGTTCTGAGTAAGAGAACTCAAACCCAACTTGGACCAATCAGCTGTGAGCAAAGTGATATTTAGTATAAGTGATGCAACTAATTCAACTTAGTGTCTGTTGCAATGACTTCACCAGTTCTTTGTAATCATGTGGACATCCCATTGCAAATTGTAAGAAGAACACTTCGCAGAGAAAGAGTTTTTAGGGATAGACTATTTGTTGTTCCGTATCGACATCTCACATTTATGTGCACACGCTCATGGAATAATCAAAGGATCAAAGCCTGAGTCGAGAGAAAGTTGATAACCAGGGTCATGGTACCAATAAAGCCTGATTGGATTGGTTCGGTGTTTTCAGCTCGAAACTAATCTCATAGCCCTGAGTTTGTTCAACTATCTTCATGGTACAGGCCCCAGGAGGGTAGACGTATGCAATCTAGTAAACAGAGAACACCTGGAAACCCAGGAAAACACACCAATGACAGGAAAGGGGCAGAGACAAGACTCAAATCAAAACAAATGCACAAGACAATGTTAAAACAAAAGATGCCCTCATCCAGTGTTTTTTTTTCTTTTTGGTCATTGGTCGATGTATCCCAAACACATTTCTGCAGCTCTACAGTTCTGACTTTTGGCTGCCTTTTAAGCAAAGCTTTATTTATTTATATAGCACCTTTTAAAACAATGTTTACAAAGTGCTTTACAGAAGACATAGAGTAACCTATATCTTAGCCAGCTCCCTAGTTCAGTAGGTAGTGAATCAGTATATGTTGTATGAGTTTGATCACTGGTAAGGACCCTGGCTCACTACACATTGGGACATTGATAACTCAATTTCTCAACAAACTCAACAAAAAAATCATTAAACACTTAAAAGTTGTTAGACTTAAACAAAGCGTATATATTATGTGAAGTAAAGGTGAAAATTGCTGACGTAAGTAATCATTTGAGAGCTTCAATAACAAGCTACTTACATTTGTAGCTGGAAGTTGGCTGAGAGTTCGTCCCCCATTTTCTTCGAGCTATTAGGCTTCAGAAAACGTCATTTCCAGTAAGGGAACATAGTGAGCATCGATGGAAAGATTTTACAATTGAGACAGTTGAGGGAAGTGGTGGCTTGGCGGTTAAGACTCTGGGTTATTGATCTGAAGGTCAAGGGTTCAAGCCCCGGCACTGCCAAGCTGCCCTTGGTGGGCCCTTGGTGGACCCCAGCTTCGTGACATGCGAAGAAAATAATTCCACTGTGCTGTAATATCTATGTGATTAATAAAGACTTATTATCACTATACCAATATACATACATGACAGTAGGTGCATGAAAATATAATTAGTAGGATAAAGGATAGTTGAAATAAAAGGATACAGATAAAATCAGGTATGGAAATTAAATGGTTTAAGAAAAGGCCCCAGTGAACGAATGTGCTTTGAGATACTTTTTACAAGTGCTAATTGAATCAACTGCATGTAGATTGTCAGGGAGAGACTTCTACAGTTTAGGGCCGTAGTGACTAAAGGCAGACTTCCCGCTTTTCGGCCACATTTTTTGTGGTACATCCAGCAGGCTGTTGGATGACCTAAGTGTCAACAGGAGTATACTGAATTTAGTGATCATATTACAGAGTTATGTAGGAGCACCACCATGAAGACATTTAAAAATTAATAACAGTATATTAAAATCAATTCTGTAAAACACAGGTAGCCAGTGAAGTGATTTAAATGCCGGAGTGATATGATTCTTCAGTCTAGTATGTGTCAGCATTCGTGAAGCTGCATTCTGAACTCTTTTTTATGGAGCTCTTTGGTAAGCCAACCAAAACACTGTTGCAGTAGTCAAGTCTAGATGTAAGGAATGCACGCATGAGTTTCTCACTAAGTGTGGGGGAGAGAATATCACATACTTTAGAGATGTTATGAAGGTAATAATATGCTGTTTTACAAACATTGCTAATATCTTTTTTTTTAAACTGAGGTCACTGCCACACACGATCTCTAAATTCTTGACGAAGCCTTGAAAGACAAGGACTCTAGATATGGCATAATCAACTTCTCAGGACATAATCAACATCAACTTCTCTGTGCATCATTTCTGATAATAAGTACCGCTGTCTTATCTTTATTTAGCTGCAGAAAGTTCTGGGACATCTACAAGTTTATGCACTCTATGCAGTTCACAAGGGTGCTAATCAACTTGTGGGCATGTGGTGCAAGTGAGAGATAGAGTTGTGTGTCATGTGCATACTGATGGAAGGACATGTTCTATTGATTAATTACACCAGTTAATGGTAGCATATATAAGTTAAATGACAAAGGACTCAAAATTAAGCCTTGGGGAACGCCACAAGATATCACATGACATCTGGAGGTGTGTGTACCCAGTGCAACATAGTATTGTGGCTCAGTTTAGGAGAAACTGAAAAATGCATGGCATGTTTGGTTCATTTCCTGCAGTCGGATCTAATCAGGGTTGAATTGCTTTCTGATCTCAATTGAACCACACAAGAGTTCACTTGGAACGGGACTGAGAACACCTCGGTCAGACGGTCTCAGCCTGGACAACGAGTGCAGACATAATCCATTTACTGAATTGGTGGAATTCCGAAACCAGGCTTTCTAAACAATGACTATGAACCCCACAGCTAGTAAAGAAGACTCACATGCTGATAAACCTGAGGCAAAGAAAGAGTCATTCTTTACAGTGGATTGAGTTCCTGAGCTGAACTGAATGAAGCTCTCATTAAATGTCCTGAAACAGAACAACCCTGCACTCATATGTCTGAGTCTTTCTCTATTACATGCTTTTGTGCCAAAGCTGTTGTTGGCAGCGCGAGTGTAAAAAGAGCAGGGCCCAAAATCTCCTGTTTCAGCCAAGACTATAGAGACCCCATTCCCCATGTAGCTTGTACCAGGAAGTCCCACTGGGCATGACTGGAAGGGTTGACTAAAAAATGCTAATGATTGAAAAAAAATTAATGAATGACTCACTTGTGATACTGTCGTGTCCCCACCTGCTTTCAGCCATGCTGGCATTTTTATGTGAAATATCCCTTTAAATCCGCTCACACATTTCATTAAATCGGTTTCCAGGTTTGATGGCAGGAAAGTATGCTTAGCATGCTATTGATGGCTTCCTTGAGTGCTGCAGCTGGCAGTAGTCTCAGGCATTCCAAATGGTACAAGAGGATAGACTCTAGACCCTGGAGCATGTAATCCTATTGGGTCAGAATGTTTACAAGATACAAGTACAAACATTGCAGAAAAAGATAATAAATAAATAAATAAATCTCTGTTTTCAAATCTGGGGGTCAGGGACAAAGGGAGTTGTCCAAATAAGCATATTTCCAACACTTTCCTTCCAGAAGTATCTAAAGGAATTAGAAACAACTTGGATAATGAAGGGCATTTTAGGAACATACCCAGAAAGCATAGCTGTAAAATCCTCTCTCTGTCTGTGTCTTTCTTTCTCACTAACACACAAAAACTAATTGTATTAACTTTTTTTTACCAGAGGCCACAAAAAAAAATAGAATTTTGCCTTGTGTGTGCGTGTGCGTGTGTGTGTGTGGGGCGGGGGGGTGTAGTTCTATAAACAAGAAATTAATATTGAGTAACTGATCTTTCTGACACAAATGTTTTGTTTATTGTTGCCCCACTAGCAGAAATGGATCCTGAAGAAGTCACACTCACATTGAGTTCTACAGTCCCATTAAAGGTTCTTGCAGTGAAATTGGCTTCCCTTCTTCCTTTTCATCTTCATCTGACAAGCTTTTATATTTTAAGTCAAACGTTATATTTAGAAAAAAATATATCGTTTCCCTTGTCCACTAAGGATATCACTTACACTACTGTAGAAACAGTTTCAAACCAGGAAGTGGAAGTTTACACAGGGAAATGTCCCAGTCCAGTTATATTAAATATAAACACTCTTGCAACACCACTCAGCCAATCAAATTTTATTAAATTATATACAGACATGTGAAAAAAAT
The DNA here is from genome assembly GCF_001660625.3 of Ictalurus punctatus. NCBI lineage: Eukaryota > Metazoa > Chordata > Actinopteri > Siluriformes > Ictaluridae > Ictalurus > Ictalurus punctatus. The sequence continues at coordinate 8,350,295 of NC_030418.2, read as the reverse complement.
AAGTACACCTCATGGAAATGTTTGTTTTTGACATATTTGGACAAGCAACGATTTGATCCTATTTGAAACAGTGTCTATTAATGAAGTCTATATACTTTAACAAAACCACAAGGAAAATTTGTTATTCAATCATTTATTCAATAGAAATATCAATAGATGTGTTATTCTTATGAAAAAGTAAGTACACCCTTGGCCTCAGAAGCTACTGTTGCCCCCTTTAGCAGAAATAACTTCTTTTAGGCATTTTGTATCATTGTCCACCAGACTTGCTGGACTTTTTGACCACTCTTCCATGCAATATTCTTTCAGTTGCAAGATGTTTGAGGGTTTTCTTGTATGTACTACCTGTTTCAAATCCCCCCCACAACATTTCAGTGAGGTTCAAATACAAGCTTTGACTAGTCAATTCCATAACCTTCCATTTCTTCTTTTTGAGCCATTCCTTGGTGGATTTGCTAGTGTGCTTAGCATCATTATCCTTTTTAAAGGTCCACTTTCAGTTCAACTTCAACTTTCGGACAGATGACCTGACATTATCTTCAAGCACTCGTTGATAGGATGCAGAATTTATAGTTGAATCAATTAATGCAAGCTTTCAAGTCCCTGAGGCAGCAAAGCAACTCCAAACCATATCATTTCCAACACTGTGCTTCACAGTTGGTATGAGGTGCTTCTCCTGAAAATCTGTCTTTGGTCTGCGCCAAACATGTCTGCTGTTACTGTGGCCAAACAACTCTATCTTTGACTCTGTGCAGAGCACATTATTCCAAAAGGTCTGGTCTTTGCCTATGCTCACTGGCAAACTGTAGTCTTGCGTTTCCTGCACGCCTCCCATACAGGTCAAATTTGTGCAACCTCTTTCTGATTGTAGCAGCATGCACTTTGACACCACCAATTGCAAGACTTACTAGCAGATACCATGATTAAATTTTGGGGTTCTTAGAGACTTCTTTTTGCATCAGACGGCCTGCTCTTAGGCTGAATTTTCTGGGATGCCCAGTCCTGGACAAATTGGCAGTCTTTTGAAATCTGCGCCATTTGTAGATTATTTTCCTTACAGTGGAATGATTTATTTAAAATAATTTGGAGATATTTTTAAATCCCTTGGCAGACTCATAGGCATCCACAGCATTTTTCTGAAGGCCTCACAGAACTCTTTAGATCTTGGCATGATGACACCACACACCTCAATAGCAAAGGGAACACCAGACACTAGATATGAGAACAGTATAAATAAGACAGGTTCCACCTGCACTCCCTCAGCATGTTCTAATCACTGGCACCCAATCTTGAACACCTGATTCTAATCTTATTTCTTATCTAATTTGTTCTTATCTTTCTGATTCTAATTTGTTTTTTTTGTTTTGTTTTGTTTTTTTTATTTAAACTGTGAAAATTACTACAAAATGTAAATTTTATGTCATTTGATAGAGTGCATCACCTTTATTAATAGGCACTGTTTCAAAGAGGATCAAATCTTTGCTTGTCCAAATATGTCAAAAAAGCAAACAGTTTCCATAGGATGTTCTTATTTTTTCACATGACTGTATGTACCGTATATGACTGCAGAGTCTCTTTTTTTTCTTCAGCCATCCCTTTGCTTTAGAGCATTTTTCACATTCCAAAATGTCACTTTGCTTTTCCTGTGTAACACTATAGCAGTCAAACAGAAAAGGTGCATGTTTAATGTCTTAACAACAACGTTTCATTCTTTCATAGCTTTGGTCAAAAAATAATAAGACTTTTCCTAAGTATTTTATATTAGCCTGTGATTTATCATAAAAGAATATAATACAAATGCAATCCTGATGGTTTTGCAGTCACAGTGGCCCATTTGTTCTGAGACTCGATTCAGCGTGGTTTTGTTATTTTATAGGGGCTTTAATCAAATGAATTGAGCATTATTTTTTTCAATTTTTGTTTGAATTTACTTTCTCAAACATTGAACGATGTGTTATCTATGTTAAAGCTTTGTTTAGCTGTGAAAGTTTATAAGATGCGCTCTCTCTCTCTCTCTCTCTCTCTCCCTCCCCTTGTATAACCTCACTTATAATGTCTTTTATTAGTAGCAGGTTCAAGTCAGTGTGCTAGTAACCCATGCCTGAATGGTGGCACCTGTAATGAGGGGGTCAACCAGTACAAGTGCACTTGTCCTCACAAGTGGAGTGGGAGCCGCTGTCAGCACCAGACTCAAACAGGTGAAACGGCCTGTTTTTCTGCCTAGTTTCTACATTACTGTCCTTGATCAATATCATAAGCTTTACATAGCCTTAAATGATTACTTTTTCTGAAACTTAGTGTAAAATAGTTGTGTTGTTTTTAGTTGAAAGGTTAGCATTAGGCACAGACATGCTGACTAGCAGCCCGCTAGTTTCCACGTGTAGCATTTTTGAATTAAATGCTTCTTTAATCCGATTCCATACATACTGTAGCACGTTCTGTCAAGTCTCTGTCTCTTTTCTGTGTTGTAAAGGGTATGTCCACAATTGACTAAAGTTTAAGCTAACAGAAACAGTTCCATAACAAAATGAAATCTAGTCCATGGATATTTAGTGAACCTTTTTAAATCTGTAAATAATTTAGGACATATACAGAGTTGGCAGCTTAAATCTAGAAGTTGTGCCAATATTGACGTACAGTAAAAAGCTACAGCCATTTTCAGAAGATGGGTTACACAATCCAGAATGTGCGTGTAGTTCACATCTCTGAGGTTGGCAGACTTTTCTTGAGTAGAAGTGTCTGAGTGTTTATAGTTTATAGAAGTGTCTGACTACACCCCTCACATTTTTGTAAATATTTGATTATAGCTTTTAATGTGACAACACTGAAGAAATGACACTTTGCTACAATGTAAATTAGTGAGTGTACAGCTTGTGTAACAGTGTACATTTGCTGTCCCCTCAAAATAACTCAACACACAGCCATTAATGTCTAAACCGCTGGCAACAAAAGTGAGTACACCCCTAAGTGAAAATGTCCAAATTGGGCCCAAAGTGTCAATATTTTGTGTGGCCACCATTATTTTCCAGCACTGCCTTAACCCTCTTGGGCATGGAGTTCACCAGAGCTTCACAGGTTGCCACTGGAGTCGTCTTCCACTCCTCCATGACGACATCACGGAGCTGGTGGATGTCAGAGACCTTGTGCTCCTCCACCTTCCATTTGAGGATGCCCCACAGATGCTCAATAGGGTTTAGGTCTGGAGACATACTTGGCCAGTCAATCACCTTCACCCTCAGCTTCTTTAGCAAGGTAGTGGTCGTCTTGGAGGTGTGCTTGGGGTCGTTATCATGCTGGAATACTGCCCTCCGGCCCAGTCTCCGAAGGGAGAGGATCATGCTCTGCTTCAGTATGTCACACTACATGTTGGTATTCATGGTTCCCTCAATGAGCTGTAGCTCCCCAGTGCCGGCAGCACTCATGCAGCCCCAGACCATGACACTCCCACCACCATGTTTGACTGTAGGCAAGACACACTTGTCTTTGTACTCCTCATCTGGTTGCTGCCACACACACTTGACAACATCTGAACCAAATAAGTTTATCTTGGACTCATCAGAGCACAGGACATGGTTCCAGTAATCCATGTCCTTAGTCTGCTTGTCTGTAGCAAACTGTTTGCGGGCTTTACGTTGTAGCAAAGTGTAATTTCTTCAGTGTTTTCACATGAAAAGATATAATCAAATATTTACAAAAATGTGAGAGGTGTACTCATTTTTGTGATATACTGTGTATATATATATAGCAGCTACTATTGTCTTAAAACACAAGCACTTACTTTTAATTGCAAATCCAGGAGAGAAATGCAGTCTGAGGAAGTAAATGCTGTTGTTCATTTGTTGTCAAATGTAATACAACAAAATAATGCCAATATTCTGGTTAATTCGGTGCACTCACATGCGCAATAAAGAAAGCATGCCCAGTTTGAAGGATAAGCTGATCAAGCATTCATCTGTTGCTCTTATGGATCACTTTTTGATCCTTAAAAAAATTCAGTCCTCGAGCTATGTTCTCCGACTAAGATGCTGTCTCCTTTGATGTCTTCCATGTGGACTTTAAAGAGACAATTCTATTACAGTTGTGCTCATAAGTTTACATACGCCTTGCAGAATCTGCAAAATGTTAATCATTTTTATTTTTATTTTTTATTTAGTTCTGCCCTGAATAAGCTATTTCACATAACAGATGTTTACATATAGTCCACAAGACACTCTTTTACACAAATGAACCCATTCAAAAGTTTACATAGGCTTGATTCTTAATACAGTGTGTTGTTACCTGGATGACCCACGACTGTGTTTATGTTTTGTAATCGTTGTTCATGAGTCCCTTGTTTGTCCTGTGCAGTTAAACTGTCCACTGTTCTTCAGAAAAATCCTCCAGATCCTGCACAGTCTTTGCTTTTCTAGCATCTTCTGCACATTTAACTCCTTTCCAGCAGTGTTTATATGATGTTGAGATCCATCTTTTCACACTGAGGACAACTGAAAGACTCATACAAAATAATTACAAAAGGTCCAAACATTCATTGATTCTCAAGAAAGCAACACGATGCATTAAGAGCCGGGGGGGGGGGGGGGGGGCGGCTGTAATTCTACATTCAATCACGTCTTTATTGCTTCTTTTCAAATCCATTGCGGTGTACAGAGACAAAAGTACAAAAATTGTGACACTGTCCAAATACTTATGGACCTGACTGTACATGTGTTTTGTCTTGCATGTCTGTGATTCTGTGTATTAGTGAATGTTTGCATGTGTCTATGTTTATATGCCTGTATGTGTACTTGTCTGTGTGTGTATATGTGTGTGTGTGTGTGTGTGTGTGTGTGTGTGTGTGTGTGTGTGTGTGTGTGTGTGTGTGTGTGTGTGTGTGTGTGTGTGTGTGCTGTGTGTGTGCTGTGTGTGTGCTGTGTGTGTGCTGTGTGTGTGCTGTGTGTGTGTGTGTGTGTGTGCCTGCCAGTGGTTCAGCGCCCCATTGCAGCCAGCCACAGGCTGAAGCCTAATCCCCTCTCACCTCCCCTCTCACGTTCAGCCCCTCCGGAGTGGAGCGTGGTGAATGATCCGGAATTTAGCCGCAAACCCCGCTGCACTAAAGTGGACCAAGCTCAGCACTGCAGTTGTGATGCAGGCTTCCATATGAGTGGCACCTCTCACAGCAGCATCTGCCAGGGTATGTTCTTCCTTTTTCCTCTCATTTTTTTAATGCTGTCAAATCAACTTTTATTACTATCCCATCAATATCTAGGGAACCATTAAAGCATACAGGGCAGGGGAGGAAATGTCTAGCCTCCAGGACTATTGTGGGACAAGCAAAATTATGCCTTTGAATACAATGTATATAAAATAAAAGGCAAACAGTGCCATAAATACGTAGAATAACAAATACAGAGCAATTCACTAAAAGCACAAGTCAGCATGAACAACAAGAAGAGCATCATCAAGATAGAAAAAGGAGAACCAGCCTGTAATTGTGCATAGGCTGCAAACTGATGGAAATGGAGACAACATGAGACCACTGTAGACAAGCAAGTGGTTAGGAGCTTCCTCATTACATTGAGAAAAAGAAGGCCTTCTGTTTGAGAATTATCTTTCTTAGATTAGATTAGATTAGATTAGAAGATAAACATGAACCATTCTTAATACATGTTTCTGCTTGTTCTACAACTTTGAGATAGTCTAGTTCAATTCTAAAAAATTGTATGCACATGATTGAGGTCTCACCCTGTCTCCTTTCTTAAGTATTCATAACTTGTTCTTAACACAGCTATATTTGTTTCAGAATGTGAATCGTGTAATATGCAAGGGTGGACAATTCTAGTTAATAAAAAGTATTGATAATGCATCAAAAAATGTGTATGTATGCATGCACTGAAGTGCATACAAAGAGCAACAAAAAAAAACCCACTACATTTATATGCACTCAAGTATTTAAAATTAAGTTACTGTCATGTTTTCTTGTGAAAAATGACTTCTCATTCTCATTTAAAACTGTTAAAGGTAAATGTTTGAAAACATCAGTCTCCTATTTTCAATACTTAGCTTTAGCTAGAATTTGAATTGCTGTCTAGCCAATTACAAACAGTAAGCTATTAGAATCAATGCTAGTCTAACCTGACATTAGCCAAGAAAACAAGCTAAACAAATCCACTTAATGTTAGCAAACCACCTTAACATGTTTGTTTGTTTTTTTCTTTTTCAAATTAGATGGAGTTTTATTCAAGTCTTTGCTTACTTTTACTTTTACTGAGATGGGGCAGGGATGCTCATCCTGTAGTCTTGTGGCTAATCCACATGGACATCTTTAGAGTTAACTACATTGTGTAGCATGAGAAGGTCATGGCGAATGATTAATTGGCAGAAGTTGATAGTTTATTCTAGGTTGATGAACCTTATTGGATGCTAATCTAAAATGATTGGATGCTAACCTGAGCCCATTTAATTGATATGTAGCACAGGTATTGTTGGATGTGAGAAGAAAAAATCTATATTTTTTTAAAATTAGTTCTCTGAAGGTCTAAATAAAAGTTAAAGGAGTAAAATGTAGTAAAATTGTTGTTTTTGGTTTTTTTCCCCCTGAGTACAAGTATTCAAGTTTAATACGCAATTAAAGTATAAATACACCAAAATATTATTTAAGTACAGTAATGAAGTACATTTAATTAAGTAGTTTCCACCCCTAATAATAAGATAGATAAAAGGTAGAACTATTAAGTTTAGTGGTTAGCATGTTTGCCTCGCACCTCCAGGGTTGGGGGTTCTTTCCTCCCTCAGTCCAAAGACATGCATTGATTGACATTTCCAAATTGTCCGTAGTGTGCGATTGTGGAGTCAACAAATTGTGCACGCTTATAAAAGTGTGCATTTACACAAACAAGAGTATGCATAGTGCTATGCAAGTTTCCATTGCAGTTGATATTTTCCTGGTGTTTGTGTGGGAAGTGCACTTTTCAAGGCCCATTTGTGTGTGTGATGTCCAAAGTCCGTAACAGCCAAATAGCCATTAAATGCTGGAGGGCTCCAGACAGACTGAACACATGAGTGGAAGGAAAGGAGTGTATTCCTCTGAGTTTTTATTCATGCTCTTTCGTTTATTTTTTCCTGCTTCTGTTTATTTTGTGTCCCTTTCTCTGGCTGTCCACTTCATTTCATTGTTCAGACTACTTCGTCATCCGTCTCTCACCTTATTATTGCTTTTCTATGTCTGTCTAGTTCTTCACAGCCTTTTTTGACCGTGTTTTCATCCGTCTCTCTGCAGATGTGAACGAGTGCGAGGTGTACAAAACAGACAATGGATTACTGTGTGCTCATATTTGCGTGAACATTCCAGGCTCGTTCCGCTGCTCCTGCCCCAGTGGCTACAAGCTGCTTGCAGATGGCAGGAGCTGTGAGGGTAAGTAACACTTGTGTCTGTTTGTGTGCACACAAACACTGATTTAAACGAGAAAAATCAGAGGTGAGGCATTATATATTTAAATCAATTATGTTTATTCTGAGAGGGTGAATGTATAAAGCAGGGGTTCCCAAACTTTTGTCCAAACAACCACAAATGAATACTATGAATTTTCAGTGACCTCAAGTCTTGACCACTCTACATTTTTTATTATACATTTAATTTGAGCATTTTATTATATCAGTAACATAAAGACCAGATTCCTTGCACTGACTTACATTCGAGTGAGAAGGACGAGCTTGCATTTCTTCACACACATTTTTCAAAAAGTCAGATGGTGGATTTGAAAGGGTTCATCTCTTTCCACTGGCTCATTCAGTACTGGCCCAACATACTGGGGTGGTGTGATATGGCCGACATGAAGAAGAGGCGCCTGGTTTGTCCTTGATACAATTGTTCACAATCCCACCTGTGTACTTTCTGCACATCTGGAGGGATTAACAGCGACAGCCACTATTGTTGGCACATCAGAGTCAAAACATTTCGGTCTGTCTTGTTTTGTAACACTGTGGAATGTTTAGCGAAACCAGTTAGTGTTCATTCATAGTAATGGTTCATGGGCACTTTTTTATTTAAATGTGGCTTGATTGAATGTAACTCCCAGTAACCATAATATTAGCACACAAAATTCATTTTCACAGTCTAATATTAATTCGTAAAATAACTGAATAAAAGAAAAGATTAGGCTGAATGATTCTCCCATGACTCCATATGAAAGTCAAGCTACCTCTAATTTGGGAACCCGTAAAACAGATGATATGGTTTACAGAACCAGTGCAAATACCATTGTCCTAATACACAACACGACTACCAGTGAAAGACAGGCTGTGGTGGGAGAGGTGAAGGATGGAGTACATCTTCACTCTCACTCAGTGGCAGCTGATGTCCAGAGATTTAAAGCATACAGGTGGGGATGAGAGAGAGAGAGAGCGAAACTAGATAGTTACTTCCTGTCTACTGATAAGGTGTTGGTGGGGGACCTGGAACAACCTCAAAAATCAGCTTGACATTCCTCTAGTTTAGCAACCCTCACTTAGGGTTAAGGGGTTAGGGAGTTAGGGTTAGGGGGTTTTGGTTAGGGGGTTAAGAAGTTAGGATTAGGGGGTTAGGTTTAGGGGTTAGGGTTAGGGGGTTGGGGTTATGGTTAGTGGGTTAGGGTTAGGCTTAGGGGGTTGGGGTTAGGGTTAGGGAGTTGGGATTAGGGGGTTGGGGTTAGGGTTAATACCCCCTATATTAACCACTATTTCATTAAAGTTGTTTCTGTCATCTGCTAATTTTTAAAACTCTTTCTACTATTTTTTAAAATGGCATTCATTAAAATTACATTAACAGCAGACGCCCTTTATTTTATAAAACTGAGCAATTAAGGGTTAAGGGCCTTGCTCATGGGCCCAGCAGTGGCAGGTTGGTGGTGCTGGGATTTGAACTCACAACCTTCTGATCAGTAGTCCAACGCTTGCAGCACAAAGCTGGGGAAACCCTGGACAGTTGCCAACCCACAGGGCATAATCCCACATACATTATGGACAATTTGGAAATGCCAGTCAGCCTACAGTGCCTGTCTTTGGACTGGGGGAGGAAACCAGAGTACCCAGAGGAAAACCCCGAAGCACAGGGAGAATGTACAAACTCCACACACACAGGGCAGAGGCAAGAATCTAACCCCCAACCCTGGAGGTATAAAGGCAAACGTGCTAACCACTAACCTCCATGCCCCTTGGCTTGCAGAACATTTTTATCCAAATGTTCACTATCTTTACAAAACAAAAACATTATCACAGACAGTGATTATACGAAAGAGAGAAGAGGTTTTTTGTTTTTGTTTTTTGCTTTTCGTTGCTTTTTCATTGCTGTTTTTAAAAAAAAATTTTTTTTTTATTATTTTATTTTGAGTGTACAGCTCCTCAAATCAAGCATCGTAGTGATCCAAGCTCTTTTCAACAAAAAAGGTGTTGGTGCATGTACTAGTGCGAATATTTGATCTGAAAAGCTCTTGTTCTTGAATGAGGAACCTCCTTACTCATTATTTGTGAGCTTTTATTGCATCCGCTTCGTTTCTTTTTGTGGTTAAGAAGTGATTTCAAATCAATCACAGACCATAGAAGGTATTACAAAATCCATACAGAAGCTGCTGTACTTCTTCTTGTAGGTTGAAGTAAACAAGATTGTGGTATGATTTCGCCAGAGGAACTGTGTGTATCCATTACATAATTATACAAAATCTCATGTCATCTCATTCTGCATTTCACAAACTGACTGAATGATTCAGAGACAAGTAAGAGGGACATGGTTAAAATCCTCTGAAACTGCCACAGATGTGCTCTTTAGTGTCATAATTATTGCATATATGATGTCAGAGAAAATGCTTTCAGCAGATTCTGGTTGCTGATGCATTCTATAAGCAGTAGTCCTCTAACTGTAAAATTTCCAGGATTATACCATCTGTTGTTCATAAGCAAAGGCCTAACCCTTGTTATTGCTGGGTTGATGGTGAATTCTGTCTGTCTTTAGAGTTGTAAATCCATCAAGGCTAATACGAGTCCAGTATGTGTTTGTGTAGCCATGTCTCTGTGGTGAAGACATGATGCTGCATTGCTGAAGAGATGAAAACGGATGAACAGAATGGGCTGTGAATTATGCAGGTTGGCATGTGTGAGAATGAGAGAGTTGTACCTGGTATCTAGATGAAGAGATGTTCAGTTGTTCATCATGCATGTTCTGTTAAACCTGTTCCTTATCACCACATGACCAATCTTCATGTTTTTGGGTGTTCTTTTCCTCACTCAAACTCTTTTATTTTTTCTCTGTTTCTCTTTCTCTCCTTCCTCCTCACATGCCTATGCTGCTCCAGATGTGGACGAGTGTCTTACACAACAGCATAACTGCAGCCGTGGCACCACCTGTGTCAACACCGGAGGAGGTTTCCAGTGTGTAAATCCAGAGTGCCCACACTTGCACGGAAATATCAGCTATGTCAAGACGTCACCTCTGTGAGTGCCAGTGCACACACAACTGAAACAGCCATAAAGACCAAACACAAATTGTGCTGTTTTTTTTTTTGTGATGTTCTTCTCACCTTAACGCCTTTGTAGTATTCCAGCATGGACATCTGCAACAACAACAACACTAACAACAACAACAGGAGCTACTGTGGAGTCCAAAAGTCTCAGACCACATTGAAATTCTGTTTTATTTAGTTTATTTTTCCATTTATAACTGGAAATAAACAGAATGTTTTAAAGAAATAACTGAAATTTAAAAATGACATGTTCAAAATAAGTATTAATAAATATTCAGTATTCAAGATTCTTGTGGAGAAAACTTAAGGAGCCCATGCCAGCTCGAGTGCACATGTTCAAATTCATGTAAATATTCTATACATTTTTAAATGATAATATCATTTGTAATTAAAAATTTTGTATTAAATTTGTAAAGCTTGCAAAACAGAAGCATTTTCTTTCATGCTCTCAGACTCTTGGACCCCACTGTATACTGGCCAAACAATTTACAATGAGCTTTGTCTGGTGTCGAAATGAGTTGCGTTTATGTCAACTGTGGACAGTCTTGCCAGCTTTAGACTTTAAATGAAAGAGTTTGCCAAGGTATGCATTTATTTTCCACAATTTCTTTCAGCATGAAAACATTTCTAAGAAAACTAATTCATTTGCATCAAGCATATTTATATGTTTGTCCACTTATATGTATTGTGTAACCAAGCTATGGGTCAGGAAACTAAGCTATTAGTGAGATGATGTTTTGAGGTTCAGTAAGTTGACACTACATTGATCAACCATAGCATTAATACCTCTGAGAAGTGAAGTGAATAACATTGATTATCTTGTTACAATGTCACCTGTCAAGGGGTGGCATATATTAGGCAGCAAGTGAACAGGCAGTTCTCAAAGTAAATGTGGTGGAAGCAAGAGAAATGGGCAAGCGTAAGGATCTGAGTGACTTTGACAAGGGCAAATTGTGATGACTTGACGACTGGGTCAGAGCATTTCCAAAACGGCAGGGTGTTCCCAGTATGCAGTGGTTAGTACCTACCAAAAGTGGTCCAATGAAGGATGGGTGCCCAAGGCTCATTGATGCATGTGGGAAGCGAAGGCTAGCCCGTCTGGTCTGATTGCACAGAAGACCTACTGTAGCACAAACTGAAAAAGCTAATGTTGGCTATGATAGAAAGGGGTCAGAACACACAGTGCAACACAGCTTGCTGTGTGTAGGGCTGTGTAGCTGCAGACCGGTCAGAGCGCCAATGCTGACCCCTGTCCACCGTCGAAAGCATCTACAATAGGTACATGAACTTCAGAACTGGACCATGGAGCAATGGAAGAAGGTTGCCTGTTCTGATGAATCACGTTTTTTTTTTTTACACCATGTGCACATCCGGGTGTGGGTGTGTCATTTACCTGGGGAAAAAATGGCACCAGGATGCACTATGAGAAGAAGGCAACCCAGCGGAGGAAGTGTGATACTCTGGGCAATGTTCTGCTGGGAAACCTTGGTTCCTGGCATTCGTGTGGATGTTACTTTGACATGCACCACCTACCTAAACATTGTTGCAGACCAAGTACACACCTTCATGGCAACAGTATTCCCTAATGGCAGTGGCCTCTTTCTGAAAGATAATGTGTCCTGCAACACTGCAAAAATTGTTCAGTAATGGTTTGATGAACATGACAAAAAGTTCAGGGTGTTGACTCGGCCTCCAAATTCCCCAGATCTCAATCTGAGCAACTGTGGGATGTGCTGGACAAGCAAGTCCAATCCATGGAGGCCCCACCTTGCAACTTTCAGGACTTAAAGGATCTGCTGCTAACATCTTGGTACCAGATACCAGCTCTTGTGCAGTCCATGCCTTGACGGTTCAGAGCTGTTTGGTGGAACAAGGGGGAACCTACACTATATTAGACAGATGTGGCTGATCGGTGTATATGCAAGTTGCCAAACTATACTTTTTAGCCTCTACTTTGTAATCTGCTATGAACTATATTATGGTTGAAATATACAAAATATATTTTATTGCTATCATTACTGGTACAAATAAGTAAATTATTATTTTGTCATTTGTATAGCCTACAATGACAGATGTTTTATTAAAGATACTACTATACTACTTGGAAAGCTAATTGACCTACATTGACTTTTACCCATTATAAACCATTATTAAGAGAATGCCGCTAATCTTGCTAGAAATAATCACAGTATCATAGTGATATGTGTTATAATTTGTACAATGCGAATACATTTCACTCATAAACCATTAATTAATCATTAGTTATGCCCTACCCCTTTGCAGTCAATGTGAGAGGAACCCCTGCTCCATGACAAGCCGTGCCTGTCACCTGGCTCCAAAGACAGTTTCCTATCACTACCTGTCTCTGCCTTCAAACCTCCAAATCCCAGCTACGTTGTTCCGCATGGCCACAGCGACCGCTCCTGGCCGACCAGGACCCGACAGCCTGCGCTTCGGCATTGTGGAGGGAGGACATGCACGAGGCATGTTTGTCATGCAGCGCTCAGACCGCCAGACTGGTGAGCTGATCCTCGTCCAGCAGCTGCTCGGGCCACAGGAGCTCAGCGTGGATGTGGAAATGGCTGAGTACTTGGATCGCAACTTCCAGGCTAAACACCTCGCTCGGGTCCATGTTCTCATCTCTCCATATAAGTTCTGATGAGGGAGAAGTTCCACAGGCGAGCTTTGCCCTTTCAGTTGAAACTGGAATGATGGTAGAATAAGCTTTTTCTAAACTGAAACATTAAGGGCAAAAATGATTAATCTTTGTAAATATGAAACAAATTTTCTGTCACTTTACTTTCAACTGACTTTAAAAACCAAGCAGTAAAACTTAAAATAATACCTAAATACAAAATCTCTGTCCTCAGTATTCTTTTTCAGCTATCTGTGTGTCGGATTCTGTTATTTTTACATTTTTCATAGTTTTTTTTTCAGAATAATTTGGAACATTGATCATGACTGTTGTTTTTAATAACACAAAGTAACACATAAAAAGACCAATGTGAACCTACTTGATTTATTTATGTACTGTATATAGGCCTGTCAGCAAAACAGCTCTTCTGTGAATTAAACAGAGAACAAAAATGTATCCTGGATTAACTTATTCTTTTATTTACTTTTTTCCTCCCAAATCCTGATGAAGTGGTTAAGCGACTGGACATGTAACATGTAATGTATTCATAACTACCTTTTTGTATCTGTGCATAATAAGCCAGGTGTCTTTAAATGAAACTCTGTGTCTTTCACTGATTTTCTTCATGGAGGCTCGACATTGGCCAAAAAAATGAAAGAATATACATCAGTGTGTCTTTTAATGATCTATTTCGAGAAGTATAGAAAAGGAAGGTTAACCATCTTGCTGTCTCACTCGCCCATTCTCTAGAATTATGAGCAGATCAAAGGGACCACACATTTCCAGAAGCACGTTTGGACCAAGTGCCTTGGCCTCATAATGGCAATGAGCTGTAATCGTCAGACCTCAGCTGCATAATTATTAGTAATGACGTCTTTCAGACTTTCTCTTTGATGTACATGGGCTTTTACATCTTATGATGCAGGGTCTGTGCCCCACACAGTCAGGGACTTTCACTAGGTAGAAATATTAAATGCATTAGAATCCCACTGAGCCACGGCTTTAAGGAAAATGAACAATGGGCTGTAATGTGACCACTGCTTTAATTGATACTCATTGCTCTCTACATATAGTAAATATGCCTGCTGCTGATAAAATTGTTAAAACCAGTGGTAGCGCATTGATAGGGGCAGTTGGGGCCATTCGGGCTCAACCATATCAGCCGTTCAATAAATATTAATCTTCATAAAGTCATCGTTCACTAATCCATACATGTTAAATCCTTTTGAAATACTAATGACCTCTTTTGAGTGACCAATGACTTTAAAAATGTGGTTATTTGATAGATAAAACACAATTTTCCTTTGATTTGCACTAAAGGAGCAGCAGAAAGGACAGTTTTGCTAGATTTGCCTATAGTTTAAAAATACTCTTTGACTGAAGAACTTGGTTTATAGTAATTATTCTTAATTAAATTTAATACAATTCTGCAAAATGGCAATGTATAAGTGTACAAGTGTGTCTAAGATATACAGAAGCATTTCTATTGCGAAGATTGGGAGTAGGGTAGGGGATTATGGAGTGAAAAACATCAGAAAAATTAGTGAATTACATGTTTCCTACTCCTGAGAAAAAGAAGAAATATGTTCTCTTTTTTTCCAGTGCCCAAATATTTTGGGCTAGTTTTAGGTCTTTTGGAGATGCAGTTGGTCTGGAAATTTTGCTAAAACTGGTCAGCACCAATTAATGCTATTAGTTGAACAAATGTAATATACATTTAAAACTGCTCAAAAAGACCTGGTAGACTGTAGGCTGGATGGCTGGATGTGGTCGACTCTCAACTGCCTATTATAGCTTTACTTCTTAAATTCACTAGACTGTAGCTTGTAGCATAAGTCAACATGATAACCAACTTAATTTTGCTTGAGGCTATGTCATTATTAATGTTGTCCCACACCACCAAAATCTACGGTCACCAGTAGCAGCTGGTTAAAAACTGAATTTTGATGATGACAAAGTCAAATCTCAATGTTCCAGTTTCAGAATGAATTATCTGCCAGAGTTTCTCACTTAATCAAGCACATATCTCAGGTGTAATTCAGAGCAAAATAAACCATGGGACACTGAAGCTGTGAGGCAACAATGTTACCTGCTGCATCACCAATATTGGCAGTTAGGAAAAATGAAAACAATTAAACAAGTGTTCCATCATTTTTATGTGAGGACTTATTCATTGCCCTCTACCAGATTGAAACAGGAATCTTAATTAGTGCACTATTATAGGCAAGTGCACTTGTTGAATCAGTCAATGTAAGTAGTGTAAGTTACTGTAAGCATATGTTTGTCATACTGTTGATATTAGACAGTGTAATTACTGTAAGACAAATAACTAGACAAAAATGTTATGTGTTACAAGTCCCTACTTAGAGTAATCCAGATAGGCCTTTTCTAGGTATAGATATTTTTCCCCCAAATAAAATTAAAACTCACAAATATTTCTCAGTTCACTTACACATTTACAAGATTTTCTAATTCCAGGGATTTACCTTGAAAGTGTTTCTTTCAAATGCAGGGTGTTCAGAAACTTTTGCCCAACATTGATATATTCTGTTATAAGGTGTCATCGACTGTGTTGATATTGTGGACTAAAGCTACAAGTAAAAATCCAAACTTATACTGTAAAATATTTAAACAAATATTTATTGTTCTTCATTTCTGACAATTATGCATCATTTCTGCTTTCTCTAGTTCACACATTTCAATTACACATAAATGCTTAAAGGAAAGATGAGAAACTACTATACAGACAAACTGTAGAGGACACATAGGAGATGTGAAACAACTCGGTCCTCACACCTGGTTATAAATCATCAATGGCAAGACAACCAAGTAATGAGCTGCTGGAGGACCTGCTGCTTCAGCACCTACAGTTTATACCAACTACAAAGAGCAGGTCTGCCATGCAGGGCAAGGGTGAAAAGGTCATCATTTAAAGACTACAGCAGGTTAAATATGGCTAAGACTAAAGAGCATTTGAGTGAGTTCACGGAGGTAAGAGTTTATGTTATGGGCAGTAGTAGCTCAGTAATTAAGATGTTGGACTTCTGATTAGAAGGTCATAAATTCAAATCACAGCACTGCCACTGCTGGCACTTAAGCCTCAACTGCTCTGCTGTATAAATGAGATGAATGTAAGTTACTCTGGATAAGTGCATATGTACAAATGTACATAACTATAAATACAACTGAAAGATTACCATACTATTTGTGCAACTTCTTAGCAGCCATCAAAGCCTCTCCTGACTGGCATTTTTCTCCTGTTGTTTTGGTAGGAACATTAGGCCCCCTTGCGGCTAGCATTTTCTGAACAACCTGGAACACAGGGAAACAGTAAGCACCCCTTCTGATTTGGTTTTAAAGACCATTTTATCACCTAGCAGTATGTTCTACAGCACCCCCTATAGTAAACTATGAATGTATATAAGATAACTAACTGGGAATCAACACAAGTAAAAGTTAAAGTAACTCATGAGTAAACTACTCAAGGACAAGTTTCCCACATGTACAGTGGTGCTTCAAAGTGTGTGAACCCTTAATTTTATATATATATATATATATATATATATATATATATATATATATATATATATATATATATATACACATACATATACATATACATATATATATATATATATATATATATATATATATATATATATATATATATATAAATATATATATATATATATATATATATATAAATATATATACATACATAATTACCCAAAACATGATCAGATTTTCACATAAGTCGTAAAACTAGACAAAGAGAACCCAATTAAACAAAGGAAACAAAATTTTATACTTGGTCATTTATCTATTGAGGAAAATGATCCAGTATTACACATATGTGTGTGCCCAAAGTCTGTGAACCTCTAGGTTTAGGTTTAGCAGTTAATTTGAAGGTGAGATTAGAGTCAGGTGTTTTCAGTCAATGGGAGGACAGTCAGGTGTGAATGAGCGCTCTGTTTTATTTAAAGAACAGGGATCTATCAATGTCTGATCTTCACAACACATGTTTGTGGAAGTGTATCATGGCATGAACATGATTTCTGAGGACCTCAGAAAAAGAGTTGTGAGTTGTTATTGCTCATCAGGCTGGAAAAGGTTACAAAATCAGTGTTTGTACTCCACCAATCCACAGTCAGATAGATTTAATACCACTGTTACCCTCCTCAGGAGTGGTCGACCAATAAAGATCACTCCAAGAGCAAGACATGTACTAAGCAATGAGGTCACAAAGGAACTCATGGTAATTTCTAAGCAACTAAAGGCCTCTCTCACATTGGTTAATAATGTTCATGAGTCCACCATCAGGAGAACACTGAACAACATTGGTGTGCATGGTAGGGTTGCAAGGAGAATGCCATTGTTCTTCAAACAAAACATTGCTGCTTGTCTGCAGTTTGCTAAAGATCATGTGGACAAGCTAGAAGGTTATTGGAAAATTATTTTGTGGACACACCAGATACTGAAAGCAAAGGTTCACATACTTTTGTGACTCACAGATATGTAACATTGGATCATTTTCCTCAATAAATAAATGACCAAGTATAATATTTCTGAAGGGTTGTTTCATTGGACTCTCTTTATCTATTTTTACATCTGAGGATGTTTTATATCGTATTTATGCAGAAAAAAAACACAAGCGTTCAAGCCCCACTGTATTTAGGAACCCTACGAATCAGAGTATCAAAAAAAGAGAACAAGTGGTAGGCTCTTTGAATTTTGTTTTCTAAGTTTTATTTATGATCAAAATGCTTATAAACTGTGAACAAAAAGTCTAGTCCAAACACTATTATGTTGTTATAGTAAGCCAGTTGCTGAGCACATTGGAGTTAATAACACACTCTAGATGGGACTCTACACAGCAGGTGTGTCCAAACTTTCTGCAAGGGGTGCCAGATTACACCTCAGATTATAATTCAGTAGGACTGCTCACTTTCTGTAACTCAAATGTGGATTAGGACTGTAACTGAACAGTGACTGCATTCCATTGCAGTCATGTGGCATGACTGCAATGCACTGATGAAAGTGATGCAAAAGGGAATTACATTCACTTCTGATACAAAGTCAGTTTTAATTTTTTTAAATCCTCTGCTGATTGTTTCTCACTAAGAGATAAAGCAATTTAAGAGTTCCTTACTATTCCATGTTAATGCCCATGGTTTTGGAATGGGATGTTCAACAAGCACATACATACATACATACCGAAAATATTGGAACAGCAAGGCCAATTAATTTTTCTGCTGCTACCGTCATGAGTTACACCAATAAAGATTAGTGAACCTGTTCCAGAAGCAGCCATGACACTACCTCCAAATTGTTTCACAGATGAGCTTGTATGTTTTGGATCATGAGCAGATCCTTTCAATTTTCCACAGCTTGGCCTTTCCATCACTTTGGTAGAGGTTAATATTGATTACAGAACTTTTGTGGCTCATCTCTGTATTTCTTTGCAAATTCCAATCTGGCTTTCCGATTCTTACTGCTGATGAGTGGTTTGCATCTTGTGTTATTGCCTCTATATTTCTGCACTTGACGTCTTCTTTGAATGGTGAATTGTGTTACCTTCACCCGTGCCCTGTGAAGGTTGTTGTTAATGTCTCTGACGGTTGTTTTTGGGTTTTTCTTCACAGCTCAACGATGTTTCTGTCATCAGCTGTTGTTGTTTTCCTTGGCCAACCCATATGGTGTCTGTTGTTCAGTCCACCAGTGGTTTCCCCAATGCTTTCCCATGCAATGCCTCTGATTGATTTCCCCTCTTTTCTCAGCTTCGAAATGGCTTGCGTTTCTCTCATAGACAGCTATCTGATCTTCATGTTGGTTTATCCT